>NW_018165530.1:31786-35453 GCF_001263595.1 Phalaenopsis equestris
CATCTCAGAATTCACTGTCAGTTCAACCCTTAGTCCCTGATAACTCTGATGATCCTGCGCCAAATCAAGAAATTGGAAAAGGAGGTGCAAAATGTGATGAATACAATTAATAATATCTCCGATTTCTTTGATCATTTAGACTGGATGATGAAAGAACATTTCGATCACTCTGGACATTTAGAAGATAGCTTGATACGATTGATGGGGAGGATGAAATTAATTGAGGAGGATTCAACTGAAGAATTTCATTTCCAACCCTTCTACAACCTCTTCTTTCATGTGCAATCAATGGGTGATCTCAAAGGAGAAATGAGCACAGAATCTAATGAGTAGTAGATTTACTATGCTACCTTTATGTTTATATGTGTTTAGATTTGAACTTTATATTTGCTTTGCTTTAGAATTATGCTTTTAGATCTCTGTATAGTTCAGAGTAAGCATAGGATGTTTTGTTTTCAGCGTTTTGAGTGTTGTGGCTTGGATTGCGACAGACTAAGCATAGGATGCTTTGTTTTCAACGTTTTGAGTGTTTTGGCTTGGTTTGCGATGCTGAATTAATGTGTTGAGGTTGAGAAAATCCCAAACTTAGGTGTGTTATGTAACGTACATTGTACCCGTTGGAATTTATATATAAATGTGATGTTTTGTGTTGTGAAAGTTTATATGTGCTAAGTACATCATTTAATTACTTAAAATTATGTTTATAATGACTAAAAAGATGTCGTTAAGGCTTGGAATTGACCAAAATCACAAAAATCCAGAATTTGGACAAAATCAATAGAGCCCGCCGACGGCCGCCCTGGCGCCCTTGACGCCGCCGACGGTGAGATTTTCCCGAGACTTAGGATTTAAATTCCAATAGAGCGCTTTGACGGTGTCATCAACCCCGCCTACTGCGAGATCATGAAAAACACCTTTAACCACAATTTTGACCAGTCAACCGCCACTATTCATCATCCCTTTCCTCCTAAAATTGCCATTTCGACCTAGGGCTTGAGAGATCTTGGATTTGGAGGCAATTTCAAGACTTTTTTACACTGGATTTGATCATCTCTAGGTAAGAGCTTCACTCTAAGCTAAAAATATTTGATTTTCACCATGGATTTCTTCCACATTGAGGAGATCCAAAAAATTTGAGAATGTGAAGAAAATTTGGGAAGAAATTCATGGATCTTAATGTTGAACTCTTAGAATTACTATTGGAAGTCATGATTTGCATATTTGAAATAATTTTTGGAATTTTTCTATAATTTGATTAGATTGAAATGGCTCCACATCAAAAGAAAAGAGTTGAGTTGGACGAGTCTCGCTTCGTCAATGCGATGGCTCAAACAAAATTTACTTTCATATTTAAAAGAAAGAAGTGCATACAAGATTGAGTTTTTGAAAGTCCAGGAGGAGAAAGCGAACGAGTTATTGCTGAGCGGAGGAAGGAAAACTTTTGTTACACCACCAATAAAGCTAATGCAAATGTTGTGAAGGAGTTCTATGCCAATGTTATTTATTCTGATGATGGAATCGTTCAAGTGTGAGTGGAATCGTTATGATGGAATCGTTCAAGTGTGAGGATTCCTTGTTGAGTTTACTGCTGCCCGCATCAACATTTTTTATGAGGCCCCAGACTCTTATAGCTGCCAATATGAATCCTTTAGTACAATGGAAGGCTCCCTCAATGATGTGTCAACTTTCTCACTGATGGGAAATGAACATGGAAGATAAAGCAACTAGAACGGGTAAATTTTTTTGCTTCTATGTTGAATGCCACCCCACCTCTAAGGCATGACGCATGACACTATTTAATTTCCTCTACTCTGTCATCATACTGAGGTAACTAGAGATAGAGCTATTGTGAATTTCTATATTCAGAATAGTAGAACTATAAACGTGGGGAGAATAATTTTTAAGAATATATTAAGTATGGCGAGGAGTAAGACTAGTGGAGGTCTACGACATCCTAGACTTATTTATACAATTTGCAAACTTTCTTGAGTGGAAAGTGGAGATGAAGAATGAGTTTATCCTATGAAACCCATTAGTAAGTCTAATTTAAAGACTTCTGAATCCCATGAGAAATGGAGAACTGGGAGTAGAAGTCAAGAACCTTCTACTAGTAAAGATGTCCCATCTACAAGTTATAATCTTCCACCTTCTAGTTCCCCTACCCTCTCTGATTTGATGAATGAGTTAACTTTACAGCGGAAGAGCATAGACTTGATAAGTGAAAGGATTGGAAGTTTAGAATGTCGACACGCTTACGATAGTGAGTACCTACAGAGGCATTCAAATTTTGAGGTAGCTTATTATGAAGCTCATGCCCGACACTACAGAGGTGAGTCTGATGTTACGTTTCCTGAGTGCCCTCGATATACTCAGTATCAGCCCAATCCACCTGTTGATCAAGGAGATGAAGATATAGCTTGGGATTTTGATATTGAGTGAAATTGAGGTACTTATGTTTGTACTTTTATTTCTGTAATCTTTTGTAATAGAAATGGAGGTTTATGTATTTGGACTTTCATTTTTATTTTGTGTACTTGGATGATTTTTAATTCTTGTTATAAAGTTAGTGTTATAGTTAAATTTGCATGTGTAGTATAATAGATGTTGAGTAGTATTTTATGGATTGTAATGTAATGTGATTTTTATTTTGCATTTTAATTTTAATTGTTTAGTATTGTGGTTGTGTTAGGAAATATTGTGCTTATTTAATGTTTCAGTTTTATACTTATTTCATTCTTCATTACCTATAAATTCCTCTAATGATTTCTATGTGCAGAAAGCTCCTAATATTACAGACCAGGTGAAGTAAAAATTTGAGAAGGCCTGCAAAAATTTCAGAATGATGAAAATGCCTACAATACTGAGGTATGATTTATGTTTATAGTTTTTCTTTCCACCTGTATTATTTCATATTTAAAAATTTAAGTTTGGGAAGATTAACTATTAGATGTCCTCTATTTCAATATTTTCAAAAATTATTTATATGATTTTATGTAGTGAATTTAATTCTGGTAACTATATTTTTGTGGCTATTTAAATATTATGGTAGATTTAAAGAAATATTTTTGTAATGAAAATTAATTTTGTAACTTAAGATATTTAGTATAATAGAATAAGATTATAGTTTACTATTAAAAGAAAAGGAAACTATATTTTGAAGTATTAAGAATCTGAAAATTTATTTGAGAATAAAAAATTGGGGCTCAATGATGTAGAAACTATGAAATATGTATAAGGTAAAGAAATGCTTTGAGTTTCAAATTTAGGGAAGGAAAAGTGAAGTTCAAAATCATTAAATGCTATCCAGATATAGTAATCCTCACTTGAAAAAGGAAAAAAAAGGATTGAAAACAATCCCTAAAAAGAAAAGAAAAATATATAGTAATGACAGCAATCCAAATGAAAAAGAAAAAATAAAGAAAAATTATGGAAGTGAGGAGAAGCTTGAGGATAAGCCTAATAAAAAATTGGCTTCACTGGACCTACTTAAAGGGAAAACTTAAATATTATTCTGAACTTATAATTATGAAATTAGATCTTTTACTAGTAGAGTTCTCATGAAGTTCCTATCTCTTGAATATTCTAAATGACTTAATATTGCAACATATAGTCATTCTTGAAATAAATAGAAGACTAGAACTCTTAAACTTGATGACTAGATAATCTT
>NW_018165530.1:35938-36700 GCF_001263595.1 Phalaenopsis equestris
AGGTTACCATTAGTGTATAGAATTTCCAATAGAGTGTAACAATTGTGAGGAATTCTTCGAGAGATTATAAGAGTTGAGGGAAAGTGAGAGATTTATTCCTCCTTGCTACTTCGAAGAGGAATTTTGTGTGCTATAAAGAAAGGAAGAGATTCAGAGGAACTTCGAGGAGTGTTCTTGGGGAGAAATTAGAGATAAGTTATTTACTTCTTGTAGTTTGTATGACTTTGATTTTATATATGAATTCTGAGTTTTGTTGTGTTTTTCCATAAGATCTGAGGGTTTAGGGTTTAGGATTTAGGGTTTTGTTGTGTTTTCCCATAAGATGTTGTGTTTTCCTGGGAAGTCCTCATGTTGCACCCCTCCATTTTAGGGTTTAGGGTTTAGGGTTTAGGGTGCTTCCTCCTTGCCACTTCGAAGAGGAATTATGTGTGCTGTAAAGAAAGGAAGAGATTCGGAGGAACTTCAAGGATTTTTATTGCGGAGAAATTAGAGATAAGTTTATTTATTGTTGTAGTTTGTATGACTTTAATTTTATATATGAATTCTGAGTTTTGTCGTGTTTTTCCCATGAGATATGAGCAGTTTTCTCTGTCTTTTTCCTTATCTTGAGATTTGTGAAATGGTGATTTGAATTGGTGAAGTCATGAAATTGTTTAAGAAATTATGATGATCTTTTCACTTCGATCTTAATTTGCTTTCAATCTGGCCAATTGATTTGTTAAAATATGTTGAGTTTTATAACTAAAGTGAAGATTACATCCA
>NW_018165530.1:36829-44492 GCF_001263595.1 Phalaenopsis equestris
TCTCCAATTTGATCCTATCGTTTGGGTGCTGAAGTGTAGATGTTAGCCCTCAAGCGAGGGGAACATGGGAGCTCTAAAGTGAAAGTCGGTATCCTCCCAGCCTAGCCGCAGATTCAATAAACAAGTGTAGGATTAGTCAATTTTCTTTATGCCTGGACCAAAGGGTAAAGAATAGGTATGCTCCTTTTTGGCACAAAAACTAATTCATTTTATCATTTTATCCATTCGCTATGATTTCTTGACAAGGAGAAGGATGTTTTCTTATATATTGAATATCACAATTAAACCCTACTTAATATCGTTAGTTATTTAATAATTATAAAAATTACCTATTTATTTCAATTTCATATTAGTGAAAGATAAGCAAATTGAACTTTGTTGTTGTGATTAAAGTATTGTTTTTCTAAAATCTTAGTTCGTAACTCTAAACTACTCCCTGTGAGATCGATATCTAGGACTCCATTATAGCCCTATATAACTTGAGCAATACGTATACTTGCGTTGATAAGTGTGACTTTACAATTATTGAATATTTATTACGTCCATATTTATCTTACATTTTATTGCACATATAAAGTCGCTGTCATCGAGCACCTCTGATTGAAGCTTCCCTTCTCAGAGCAAAGGTATTAAACTTCTTCTCTTCCCGAGCCTATTTTGGTTCTCCATTTAATTAGGGTTAGTTTCATGGCATGATTACTATATGAATATGCTCTTCTAGTCAAGATGAGCATTTAGACACAAACCGCACTTAATTTGGTTGAGAAATGAGTGAGGTCTTAAGCTTTGACAATGGATGGTTCTTGGGCTAAGGCATTGGGGACGATGACGGGGAGCCGTCTGATTGCGTGTTTATCTTATCAACGGATGAGATCTAGCCGAATAGAGCCTTCTTATATGAATAGTGGGCTGAGTCAGCACTGAGGTGGATGGCGATGTCGAACCAGAGGACGCCGCGTGGAGCTTCAGAGACGCCTAGGATGAGGTGGCGCCGCGCATTTAAGGAGATAAATAGGGAATTAAACAAATCAGAAAATGATACCTAACTTAAAAAATCCATATCTTGGTGTAGGAAAATCCCAAAAATAAAATAAAAATACCCTCATGCTAAGTGAACAAAGAAGAACAATGTGGAAATAATTTGAAGTTTATGTGATGCATCCTTTATTTTTAATTAATTAAATGTGTTTTGAGTATTTTGATTCTCCATGCATGTATACATTTCACCATGGCTTGAAATTTTGGTATGGTGTTGTCTCTTGGCATGTTGTTGTCTCTATCTTAGAGAACATTTTTTGATTTTTCCAAAGTTAGAAGAGATCTCAAGACACAAATCCATATTTTTCAAGTTTATTTCTATTATTTGAATAAATTAATCATAATAATTATCATGTTGCTTAGAAAATTCCAAGAAAATTTTGGAAGGTTTGTCATGTCTAAAGAACCCTTTGAAAAATGTTTCATGAGCTAGGTCATTAAGAATACACCTATTTTGCACAAAACCCTAAAACACAAAGAAAATTAATTTGGGAAATGAGAATATCTAAATGACTTGATTTTAACTCTCCACTATAATTTGAAGTTCATAGAACTCCCCATAAAAATTTCAAAATATTTGGAGCTCATTTGATAACTCAAATTGATTTTCTTTGTTAAGTGTCTTTTTTAACACTAAAATGATTTTTAATAATTAAAATATAACTCAGAAGATTATAAGAATTAATTTTTAGAGTTCTCTATGATCAGAGAAACTTTTTAAAAATAAAATGGTAATTAAAATAAAAACTTTATTTTTTTCGTCTATTTTTAATGTCTAAATAATTAAAAAATGATAAAAATCACAAAAATAATAAAATTCATGGATATATTCTAAATTGTTTCCTAAGTATTTAAGAACAATTGTAATTTTTTTTCCTAATTTTCTAAGCGACGATATTGAATTTTGAAGCTTAAAATAATTTTTTCAAGGATAAAAATGGATTTTCATTAAAATAATTCCAATAATTCAAAGAAAATTTATAAAAATGTGAAATTTGTTTCTTCAGGTTTCTTTATTTCAAAGAAATTTAATAAAAATATAAAACTTAATTTTCCACATTTAAAATATTTTATAGTTAATAAATGCTCCAGAACTTAAAATAATTCTATTAATTCAAATAAAACTCAATAAATCATGAACTTTAGTCCCAATGATTCTATAGTTTAAGTATACCTCCATTAAAAAATTCATTGGATTGGGCGTTTCCTTGGTCAAGTTATGGATTTTTCTTTAAAAAATCATATTTCATGCATATAAACAAATATATAAATTAAATTAAAATTTGAAAAATCACATTTTCTCCTCTAATATCTTAATTAACCCATGAGTGAGGTGGGATAAAAATTCCAAGGTCATTTGAATTAAATTTAATGAATTATGAAGTATTAGAACCTTAGGGGCAAAAGTGTAATTTTAGAAATTTAGCCTTAATTAACATTTAGGCTTAATTCAAGAAAGGGGAATGGGTAAACTCTAATCGTAATCAACATATTTGGATGATTGAAATACAAGGGGATTAATTGGTAGAAACCAATCTTACTTTTATTAAAGGATAAATTTGTAATTTCCTTAAATTATTAAAATTTGGAAGTCTAGTCAACCAAATGATCCTAGACTTAGGGGCATTGTTTTAGGTGTTAATAACTCACCAATTTAGTAACCCTATTTAATGATTCAAATGACTTTTAAAAATTTTGATAATGAATCATCTTCACCTAAAAATTCAATCTCTTTCAAAATATAACTGAGACATCTATCAAAAGTCTGAAGGGCTTAGTAGTGACCTAAGCTAAATTAAATCTGATTAAATGAGGATTAGAAAAGTAAACATAATTAAAATTTAAAATCTTTAAAACACTACAAGCCTAAATTAAAAAGTTGGCTAAGTGACTTGATGACATTAACTTACCCATTTAAGGGTCTTCACCCATATAATTCTCAAATTAAATGACAAATGCTAATCGTGATAATTAGATAATTACCCTACTCTTAGGGATAATTGAAACATCAATGTTCACTGAGCATTAAAGGTATTTATAGGATGAGTTATTAAGCAACGTAATAAGTTGAGCTCGAGACTTTTCACCAGGCAGTGAGAGGGAAGCATGGACCTGCTTCTTTCTCCAGATCTATTGGATACCTGAGAGGTCGACTAAACTTAATATGTTTTGTTAACAAAAATCATCCTTAATCAAATTAATAGGAACCCACCAAGATATGACATAGGGTTGGGTAGATCACTAAAACTTTACTTTTTTACTTTTCCTTTACTTTTCTGTTTTATGTAAAATGCTCTCACATGCATTTTGAGTTTCAGGTGGTGGAACGAGAAGACTCGTCAGGTACGCATTTTATAATTTATAGTGTTGTCCTTCTTGTACTTTCATACTGTACTTTTTATAAAACTTTCATGTTAAACAACAATGTAACCCTGCATGAAAACCAAAACTGTTAGGATAGCCACAAAACCAAAACCCAAAGAAAAAATTAAAATCAACCAAGATAAAAACCGCCTCCACAACATCCAAAATATAAAATAACTCAAAATTTTATCATAAACATCACAAAAACTACAACTAAAACTAAATTAATACGTCTCTATCAGATGATCGGGAATCCCTTGGAGGAGGTAACCTACGGTTGCTAACGAGGCTTCCCACGGTCTAAATGAACTCATTAAGTTGAGTTTAGTAAATTCATTTGGACTAAGTGAATCCAATAGAAAATAGTGGTGCCAGAACAAGGGAACCGTAGGATCCTAATCGATGTCACTCTAATCAACTTTAATATGCCTCAATAAATTTTTAAGGAACTACAACCATAGGGCCACTTGATTTGACATCATGACTCGACACCTAAAAAACTTAATCTCGTCACGGCAAGGAGCTTGGAGTAGCATGGTGGGCAGCACGGCCATCTTCAATAGCAAAAAATGACTTCCCCAGCTAAACCAATTCCTTTCTTAGAATTAAAGAATCAAGTCATAGGACTTCGAGGTTGTTTGCTTATGCAACATAAATCCTCGACTTATCTTTAGGCCTTTGCACCATCATGTTGTGCAATCTAATACCTAACTCGCCTTAAGATTTCAAGGTTGTCTTTCGTCACGACCTAAATTCTCACATCTTCCAGGATATTTGTGTGATCGTTTCACACAAATGTAAGTCCTAAACAAATAAAATTGGCAGGATAAAACACCTAAATATTTATCCTCAAAACTAAAGCTAAACAGTAAGATAGATTGGGAAGTCATTGAGGTTCTCCTCTGGATCTATGACATCCCCTAGTTCTTCCTCATTTGGATTCCAAAAATAAAATGCTCCAAATTTGAGCCAATCCCTTTAACACCGTCCCATAACACGCCCCTTTGTCCGATATCGTTGAAAAGTCCTATCCTTTTGAACTCCTTGAAGATAATATTTCCTGATTTTTATTGAGAGTTTTCTTAGGTGACTTCGGTCATTTAAGATGTAATTAACTATAGGGGTTTGCCCTTATAAGAAGCTTGTTTGAACCTAGCTTAATATAAATCCTATTTAATTCTTCATATTAAATAGGGGAATTTGTCGACAAATAAAATGGTTTCGCAGACCAAATGAATGTTATATATTTCTTAGTTTACTTGATCGAGCATCATCCTCAAGTCTTGTGTTTATCCTCTAGGATATATACAGGATTTGAGGTATAGCGCTCTTTCATTTAAACTACAAAAAATATAGAGTCAGTTTAATTTCATGTTTTTATAAACTATATATATATATATATAAATTAAAATGCCCCTCCGAAGCAGGCGACGAGATTTCGATTCCGGCGGCCGACAATTTCTTATGGGCAACTCCTTAACCAAAAATAGTGCCTACAATGCCCACTTATTTAAGATAATTTACATTTGATATTTTGATTCATTCTTTTGTGTTTCATTGTCCTCAAATAATTCCTAAGTCTTAGTAACATTTTCATGAATCCTATAATTTTATGAATCAACCATTTGTGTTTTATTCTCAATCTGGTCTTAAGAAATAGACTTTGGTGCCATTATATTATTTTTTTTATGGAAAAAAGATGAGAGAGAAAATGCTTTAGATGGGTGAAAGTCACTTTTAAAATATATATTTGTAAAACAAAGTCAATTTTAATCTTTAAGAACTTCTAGGTGAGGAGGGGGTTCATAGTCTGCTTATGCCCCATGCTCTCCTTAAGCAGTTTAAACCTTTTTGATAAATTTTTGTTGAGCCTCATACATACCAAGCTTTACACACACACACACACACACACACACACACACACACACACACACACACACGTACACACACGTACATATATATACATACACGTGTGTGTGTGTGCGCGCATGATTTTCTTGAATAAAAAAATGATATGCTTAGATCTAAAAGCCTCGAGTCCTTAAGATTACAATGTTATTCAAGTTTTCATAAATAAACAATTAGCATTATCATAAATAATAAATAGTAAATGTAAGAAAAGTAACATAAACATTTTGTTGCATCAAAAATATTGAAATGGAGCATGCTCTTACCAAAGTTCTTACTCAAGATAAAGTTTTAGGGATATGTTCACACGAAGGGTATTAGTTAGGCTTTGTTGTGGAGTTTATTAATTAGATTTCATGTTAACACCATGGATTTGCAAATAATATACATGATAATCTAGATATTAATATAAAATAAATCTATCATAAAAAAATTTACTAACATCAAACTTTCTAGTTAATCTCAAGTATTTGGAAGCAAATCCACCTAAAGAAATCCTTTGGTTGTTTTAGCTTCATCTCATACTTTCTATGATACCAAATATGATAATTGTGGATGGCCTTTGGTGATATTAAAGGATAATAAAGGCCTTCACTATTTAGTTTGACATCTGACTATGAGCTTTGTAGTTTCTGGGGGAATCTAAATGGGTCTAGTATGGTATAACAATTGGAATCTCTAGTTGTCTTGATTCCTCTAGTTTGGGATGATCTTGAAGATATCCTTAGGAAGGTTGTTTAAAGTTGAGTAAATGATTAGAGATTCTTCTGAGTAGTTTCCTTAGAGTGTAGAGTTATGATCTTGAGTGTATGCTTAAATTTGAAGGATTTTATGTGGGAGTTATTGGGTAGATAACAAGACTAAGTTATAGTCTTGTCTAGCTTGGCCAAGAGCTTCTAGGCTGATCTTCTGAGTGGTATTGAGAGTCGAATTACGTAAGGGATTTTATACTATGATTTTAGGGTGTTGAGAGGAATTTAATAATGTTAAATATGGGATTTAAGATAATAACAAATGAAATTAGAAAATATTAACTAAAAATAACCACCTAATCTCATAAAAGAAAATAAGCACACTTGAGTCACCAAGGACCAAGCAAAGAGAGAAATGTTCCACTAAAATTTTCATTCAATAGATAAAAATAATTCATTGCATATTATCTATATTTATAGAGATTAGAATGATAAAAAATTCAAAATAAGGAGGAGAAAATTTTGAAGTGAAGAGTATGTGGTCCTTGATGGAAGAATGTGTTAAACTCCTTCTTAATTTAATGTTATTTCTTATAGCTAACCCATACAAGCCTCTAAATTTAAAACTTCAATCTTTCTAGAGTTTAACATTGAAATTTAAATGTTTTTTATCATGATTGGGCTCTTGTGATAGGCCTTGAATGAGCATTTGTTTGGGCATTTACTTGAGCATTTACTTGGGCTCTTGTAATCATTCCTTTGGCTTTACTTTCTTGATCTATATAATATGATACATCAATAGAAATTTGATTTTATGACAATGTATAAGAAACTGCAAAACTCACATGGTTCTACTTTTCCCTATAAGACTATGCTTCCCTATAGCAATATGTGCATTCTACCATAGAAATTAATATTAACGTAGCTATTCCATTAATTTTTTTTTCAAACATCTAGATCACAATTTCTTTTAACAATCAACTAGATAAACTAATAGTAAATTAAGTGCAAAATTTAAGTTATCTATTATTTTTCATTACATTGCAAGACATTAACATGGATTAATTAAAATCATAATAAAACACTAATTCAAGGTAGTCAGCGCTTAGTTACAAACCATACTTTGAAACATAGAAGTATATTTAAAAGATATAATGATATGCAATAGAGGAAGAGAAGAGAAAAAATAATAGGGAGAAATCAATTATGATTCTCATGCTCCAATGGATTTCTCCGACCAAAATTACTCTAATCTTCTATACACATGCCAAATCTTCTCTCTCTCTCTCCCTCTCTCCCTCCCTCTCTCTCTCTCTCTCTCTCTCTCTCTCTTTGCTAAAAGTCACTTTACCCTGCTCAACACTCCTATTTATATAATTCCCCATCCAATCATCATAGAAACTTTCAAAGAGACAAACCACCTCTGGTCGTGTGGTAGTGCCGCAATGTCATGATGTAGCATCATGAAACTATAATGGGAACTAACTTTTGGTGTTAGAGAGCCGAGTTCTTAGGTTTACAACCTCTTTATTGATCATCTAGCCTCATTTTCGAACATCTATCACTTAAGCGCTAGCTTTATGGTGTTGTGGCACTATCACTTCAACGTTGCGGCACGACCAATGATCTATATTTTTCTTCAACTCACTTCTTTCCTGCTG
>NW_018165530.1:44502-51234 GCF_001263595.1 Phalaenopsis equestris
GCTGAAATTTTGCCAAAACATATAAAATAAATACCCAAAAAATCATAAAATGATACAAAAGGTACACAAGAATATACTTAATTTACAACATTATCAAAACTTAACGTACACCATTTCTAATAATTATGTAAAAGATTGATATATTGCTAATAAGGTTTGAAAGAAAGATGTAGAAGAAAAATAAGTATTTTATAATAATATTATAGATTTATTAAGAAGTATAAACTCATATCCTTCACCTAATTGATGAAGTGAAATTATGCTCCATATAATTTTAGATGTTATGGTTAGTTGACAACTCCTATAAGAAAGAGATAAGAGTCAATAGTAAAAGTACTATAAAATTCCAACAATTAAATATTCCAATAATAGAATTATATAGTTAGGTTTTACTTCATTTAAAGTATGATTTTTTTTTATTTTTATACCAATTTTAATTTGTATTTTTACAGCATCTTGAATCTTAAAAAAAATGAATTCTTGAAGCCCATTGTGTAAATTCTTATTTAATCTATTCCACTCATATTTGTAAAGAAGAAATTGAGAACCCTCATTTTTTAGGAGAAAATAGGAGAAATGAAAGACACAATCAACTACAAATTACACTATGCACTTCCATGATGGATTAAAGTTGCTTTCTTTATTATATTAGAGTTAAAGATCAATCATGTTGTATTAGGAATTGCCAACATAAATAGAGCAAAAATTAAATATCTAGTCTAATTGATAATTTTATATATATGAAGGAACAAAATTGGAAAAAAGAAGGGCAAAACAGTACTTTCTATTGACTTAAACATTAAGTTAAATGAAGTTAAGATTAGGAGTAAAGGGAGAAGGACATACAAATAGAGGGTTACTAGAAGGTGAACAATACAAGAGAACAATGTTTTATTATTATATTTGCATAACATAAGATCAAGAACATATGGGATATCACTCCATCTCTTTTAAATATTTAAAATAATAACATAGAATTAGTGGGAATTAGAAGAAGGGTTTAGAATAATAAGTTCCTAATTGAAACTTCAATAAATTCATTAGAGAAAAGCTATAAACATATAAATCCATGAATTATTTATTCATTTTTTGTAATTGAGGAGATAAAATTATCCTCTTTCAAGACTTTGATGTTAAAGTTGGTTGACGACTCTAATGAGAAGGAGGTTTAGTAGTCGTGGAAATACAACATTCATGTAGAAGTTAGATGTTCTGATAATATATTTAGATATTGAGGTTAAAAATACTTTGTTTCACTCATTCTATAAGAAATTGGATGCTTTTATAATATCTTCATTTTATATTCTTAAGACTTGTTGATTCTTTATATTTTCTAATAATAGAGTGCATGTGTCATCATCCACACAAACCCAAAGAAATCTTGTATATTTATGCTAGATGAGTTATTTATTAGTGTTATAGATCAACAATCGTCGCATATACTAAGCTCGAAAAAATTACTCATTCGAGTAGCGAAGGGAAATTTATAAAGTTATAGGATAATGTAGAACTCATATTTTTTTCAATAAATTAAAATAAATTTCATCAAATAATATCTAAGATTTTTCATCATATTAAGCTCTTTATATTGTATAATTTTAATTCTACTTGAATCTCAGAGCAGACCTTTTAGACAGTAATGAATTCATTGTGCAAGTGACATTTTAGGTTATTTCTTGTGCTCTTTATAACAGATAAAAAAATTCTCCTTTGTATCTCTTTGAAAGTGAGCAAAGGTCACCATAGTTGAGATCGTAATGTGTACAATAAAGGTAATTAATTTAATTTCTTTTAATTAAATTACATCATTTTGCATACTATTATATGGAAATCATATTTTTGTAGATTTATTTAATAATAATATAGATCATGGGTTCTATTTTTTTTTAATATTGTAAATATTAATTGTTTATATAAACTATTATTTCATAGCTACCTTTTACAAGACTTCTAATTTGACATCTATTGTAGTCTAGATAGTGTGTTATAGATTTTGAATTATACAATTGAGTTGTGCCTAGGGTTGTCAAAACGGCTCGTTGTTCGCAAATAGCTCGTGTTCGGCTCGTTCGTTAAGCTTAACGAGCCGAATATGAATAAATTTTTAAGCTTGAAATATAAACGAGCCGAACACGAAGAAATATTTGTTCGCTCGTGTTCGGCTCTAATTAGCTCAAACATAAATAAATAAATTATTAAATAAATAAAAATATAAATATACTCAATATTCCACTATATTATTGGTGTTATTCTGCTATGTAACACCGCAGAATAATGCCGATAACACCAATAACAATGTGAAATAACACCCGAGTAACACCCACTGTGTTATCATTGTTATTCCTCCGTATGCGGTTTTATTGTGGCAGAATAACACTGATAACACCAATAATACTGTGGAATAACACCGAGTAACACCCGTTGTGTTATTAGCATTATTCTACTGTCTGCGGTGTTACGGGTGTTAACACCGATAATACCGCAGAATAACACTGAGTAACACCCGCTATGTTATCGGGATTAATTATTATACCGTCCGCGATGTTATTGGTGTTATTCCGCAGTGTTATTGGTGTTATTGGTGTTATTGCAGGTGTTTCTAGAGTGGCATCGCTGTGTTTTCAATGTTATTCCGCCATCCGCGGTATTATTGGTGCGATTCCGTGGCTTTTTATATTCTGTAGAGCCTATTTTGAGCCGAACACGAACTCATTGTTCACGAGCAATTTCGAACACAAGCCAAAGCTTGTATATTTACTGTATTCTATATTATATAATGCACATTGTTGTACGATGATTATTGTATTATATCATTTATTATCTACTTTTCTATATTTTCATGTGTTATAATCCATACATATGGTTCAATTAATCTTTGAATAAGGTTCAAACATAGAACTTTGTTAAAATATAGTATAAACTTATCAAAATTGTATTAAATCTCATTTGAACACGTTTTGAACATAGTTGAATTTAAATAAGCCATAATTAAAAGCTCAGCGTCATGTGATCCAAAAAAATTTTCAAGCAGATTTCGTCAAAACAACAAACTGTGGATTCTATTTCCCCTCAAAAAAAATAATAATAATAAACAATTATAAATATTCACAATTTTATAACATAACTCATTTATATTACTGAACAAAATTCAACTTGTAAGTGCAAAGGCATTTCAGTGTTTCATATGAAGCTTTTGCATTTTGCTGTTTAATTTTTTGCAAGTTATTATGGTCCCAAATAAATTGAAAAAACCAATTGAAATTATATATATATATATATATATACCATACATATACATCAGACAATATGACATTTAGTGCTCACACGACTATTTTGGGATTCCCAACTATGATAGAATTTGTTAAGCTACTTGACTTTACTTCTAAGATATATGATAACATGTCCTAGTATCTACTCGCTATAAAACTTTTAGAGGATCCAACAAAGCCATATATATCATACAATATGACATCTAGTGCTCACACGACTATTTTGGGACACCCAACTATGATAGAATTTGTTAAACTACTTGACTTTACGTCTAAGATATTTGATAACATGTCCTAGTATTTACTCGCTATAAAACTTTTAGAGGATCCAACAAAGCTAGAGGCTTTCATGATGATGGTGTCGGAATGGAGGATTCTTTGACTCCATTTTTCTTATAAATAATCAGGCTAGTTAGTTTGTATTATTTTATTTACCTTCCTAATTGGCGTGTAATAATTAAAGTTTTATGCTAAATAGTATCTTGTGTTATGCTAAGGTGACATTCACCATGTACGTATTGCATAATTGTTAATTTATAACATAACTTATTATTTTTAAAATATTATGACATGCATAAAATAGTTATATGGGCCGATCTAATGAAGAGAAGATTATATAGATAGTAGAATGAGCAATAATTTTGACAACTACAATATGTCTTATTAATGAACACTTTCAAACAAATTTATGCAATACACCGTGTGTGTAATCGTCATTTGTGGGTGTCAAGTGAATTGGTGTCCTGCTCCGAGGTCATCCGGGGAGAATTCATAAGTATATTTTAGATGTTAGATTTTTTTTTTTTTTTTTTTTTAATTTTTTGGATGAATTTAGATTTTTTTTTTTTTTTTTTTTTGTAATTTTATGGATGAATTTCATAGCAATTATGGTTTGCATGGATCTTTTTTAGTTACACCCAATGAAGTACTAGCATTATTATATATATTACGTCACATAATGAGTCCATTTGTGTTGCGTCTGAGCAATTTCATCACTCAATAGAGACGATTAGAAGATATTTTAATATTATGTTTAACTCTCTGGTTAAAATAACAAACAATATTGTTAAACCCATAAATCTTGTTTTTGCACATACACTTAGAAATCTGTAATGATATGAGATTCCATGTATTGATTTTTTATTTCATTTACATAGCTCTTTTACAAAAAAAAATATTCAAATAAACATTTTATATTAGATTGTATTGAAGTAATTGATGACACACATGTTGATGCATGCAGTGACAACAATGACAAGATTGCATATATAAGGTGATGTTAATCTGCAAAAAAATATTTTAGCAGTTTGTGACTTCAATATGAACAGAGTGCTCATGATAGTCACATATTCAAATTTACTACTCAACGACATAAATTCAAATTTTTAATGCCTTCGCCCAGTTAATACATTCATGATTGTAAATGAAGTGTTACTTTTAAAGAAATTTATTAATATTAATATTATATAAATAAATATACCTTATTTATTTGGGATATTCATTGAGATTATACCTTATTTATTTGGGATATTCATTGAGATTTCTTAAAGCCCTTGCCCAATATGTGGTTCCATCTTTATGACTTTAAGCGCAACAACTAAGTGATTAGAAGTATGAATGAACTGTTTAACAAAAGTTACTATCGTTACATAGTGTTATCAAGAGAGCATTTGGCGTATGGAAAAGGTAGTAGGTCATACTCTTGAGATATCCTGACATATTCCTTCAAAAAATAGAAAAATATAGTTATTTCAAAAACAAATCTACATAATTTTATACTGAGATATCCATCTCAAAATGATGTTAATTTTATGGTTTTACATGAAGATCCAACATATATACATGTATAAGCATTCAGACATTGGGAAGGTCAATCATTGCTCTAGGAAGTCTTTTGTACGAATAACTTTGACACACCCAATGAGGAGGGTGTTCGGGAGATGGTCTAGTTATGAGAAGAAATTATATATGCTTTAGTAAATTCATTGAGTATATCTAATTAATTTTTTATTGTCTCTTCATGTTCATGTTTACCATTTCAAATGTATATAGGATTGATTGATGTCTATTTTTTCTTTCATGTTTTGATATTTAAAATTTTAAAGTTATAACTTTAGAGATGAATTTTTTTCCTTAGATCTAATTTTTTTTTCTGGTTATGATCCCTAATTTTTTTATGGGCTAATAACTGAGAGGAGTCTACTCCAGATAGTGAACAAGTCAAGAGATATATTTTGAATAAAAAAATATATCTCGAAGACTTGATTTTATACATAAAGGCGAACATCATTATAATATTAGTGATTATTTTTTATCTTTATTTTTGTAATATTATGCATAAAATGATGAGCTATAATTGATGTATTGGAGAAATTCGTACTCTCGATATGTTTTTTTTTTTTTTTGTATTGTGGGAGCTATTTTTCTTATTCTGCTATAACTAATTTGAAAACTACAGCTATTCAGCTAATTTACATCTATGACATAACTATATTTTTCACCAAAAATAGTTGCAACACAACAGATTATCCAAAGAATCTCACTGTTATTCCAACGTCAACATTCGGACATCAATTGTGAAGCTACTTTCCCAAGATGCAGTTTCACAGCTGCTTATTCAAAAAGCACTAGCCACCACAAACACACCTTAACTCTACTTAAAACTCAGTGCAGACCTTGCAGACAGTAATGAATTCATTATGCTTGTGATAGTTTAGGTTTCTTGAGCTCTTAAGGTTTTTCATCACAAATAAGAAAAAATTTCTTTCGTATATCTTTGAAAGTGAACAAAGGTCACCATAGTTGAGATCATAATGTGTATAATAAAGTAATTTATTTTGAATTTTAAGAAAATTTAAATAATTTAAGAAGTTCTCGCATATCTAATATGATTGGTGCATTACATTTTATTTACAAGAATGCCTCTAGAGTGTATATAATACATCACATCATTATGAGCCAATTTTTTTCCTAATTGTAAGGTGATCCTATTAGTAGAGCTTTAAACATGCCAAGCATAAAATCAAAAGCTTGCTTACAATTACATTTCAACTTGACCTAACATGCTCAACTATGATTTGAATCGACTCAAAAATATATTTCTATAGTCTTGCAATTCGAGCTTAAAATAATGTTAGCTTTGCGTCTAATCTAAAATGAATAAGACATATGATTTATATTTTATTTTATTTTGAGTCATATTTACTGAATTTTATTCGATGTGAAGTCAGGGCTAATGAAAGAGACGATCCTCTTAATCAAACATAACTCCGTCTTTTTATTAAGGAGTAAGGCTGTAAAAACAGCTCGTTGTTCACGAACAGCTCGTGTTCGACTCGTTAACATGCTCGTATTCGGCTCGTTCGCTAATTTAACAAGCCGAACACGAACAACACGAACAATCTTTGTTCGTTCTTGTTCGGCTCGTTTTGCCTCGAAAAAGTACGAATCAATTATATATATA
>NW_018165530.1:51246-91534 GCF_001263595.1 Phalaenopsis equestris
TAGTATTTTTAAAAATTTTAATTGTCTATAAGGCTACAAAAATTTATAATCAATTAAAAGTATCAATTAAAAAAATAGAATAAAAATTATTAAATTAGATTCAAATGATGTTTTAATATAAACAATAATTTTTAAATCTTGCCCCATTACTTAACATCTTATGCCTAGGGTTGTCAAAACGACTCTTTGTTCGTGAATGTCTCGTGTTCGGCTCGCTAAGCAAACGAGTCGAACATGAACACACTTTTCGAGCTCGAAATATAAACTAGCCCGAAACGAAGGAGCTTGTGGCTGGGGCTGGCTCGTTTACACCCCTTTTAAGGAGCCGCTTGGGATCATTTTTTATTTTTATTTTTATTTTTATTTAAAATAAAATATATTTGATATGTTTTAGCATTTTTAATTATTTTAAAAAGACTTAAACACTATTTATCCCATATATTCATTTTGTTCTAGTGAAGTATACATATATAACAAACCCAAGTCAATCCAAATCTATAAATAGAAAATATCAAGATCGAACCCTTCTAACTCTCTATGAACTATCTGATACTTTATGATAGTTATTATATCCCATGAGGCTATCCTTATATTTAGCTAAAAAAATATTATATTTAGAATGAAAATACTTACATTTGCTAAAATACTTTTTTATACATTTGATGAAATATTATATCTAGATCAAAGTTTATATATTCTCATTAAAAGATTAGGTTGGACTTTAAAACCTTTTTATATGCTTTGAGATGGGTGCAATATCTAAGTAATCTATATTGCACCCTTCACAAAACAAATTTAAAGACTTTTTAAAGTTTATGTTAATTAACAATTTAATCATAATATCTTAATCCAGTTATTTTCATGAAAATTACAAGATATATAAAGAAATAGTTTTTTTTTAACCATAAATATAGTATATAAAAAATATACTAAAGAGGGATGACCGCTAGAGCAATGATGAAATTGCCTCATATTGTATTAAAATTCTAAATTTTAAGTCGTAAAAAATGAACTCCATAAATACAAAAGTAAAATTATACATATCAACCACTCTCCAGTAATATAAAATATTACGTGCGAAGTTTAAACGTAGAAGTATATCTAAAGCGGCAAAAAAGAAAAATGAGTACAACATTGTATTCAGTAGACACGTTATATATGTAATGATAGTACTCGTTATATTTTGTGCATATCCGAAGATATCAAGACTCCACGCTTAATATTTTTTTACGCCCCCACAATACTATTAGTACAAAGAGTAGACTTTTTTTTGTAAATAAAAAGCTAAGCTGAGCTAGGGTTGTAATCGAGCCGAGCATATCATAGTTCGGGCTTAGCTTGGTATAATTATAAAGTGTTCATGTTCGGCTTGAGCTTGTGTCAAGCTTTCATATATTGTTCAAGCTTGACTTGTTTAAATTTTTCACTGTTCGGACTTAATTTGTACTTAAATTATTTATCACAAGTGAACTGGTATTTAAACTAGTTAAAAATTCAAATGAGTATCTAAATTTTCATTAAAAAAAGTTAATAAAATAATTTTACAAATTTGGTCGCAGCTATTAATTTATTGATTATAAAATCTAAGCCTTACAATATCTTAAATCTCATATCTCCTCTTTTGCCTGAAATCCCTCACTTAGGAGATGTTTAATAGAATAATTTGTTTAGCATTTACGCATAATTTAACTTAAATCCTTCCAAACAACTAAAACTTACAACTTAAAGACCTACAAAAACTTAATATCAAGTATTTATATATCATATATAATATAAATTATCATCGCGCTATCAACAAACAAATTAATATTCTATTTAATTAAGTTTTATTTAACTAATAATTTCATATATCATACGAGCTATCATCGAGTTTAATATTGAATATTTAACAAATTACTTGTTGAACAAAGAATGAGTTTATTCATGAACATAAATGAACATGTTTGACTATATTTATGTTAGTTCATTTAAGCTTCGAACTTTTAAAAATTTTTCAAACTTATTTATTTATTAATTTGAATGAATATGCTTATGCCTTAACTGAACCGAGTTCAAATTGTTCTATCAAGTACATTGGTTCATTTATAGCACTAAGCCGAACTATTTCATAGAAAACACCCTTGATTTTAATTCGCGCTTGAGGCAATTAAGAAAAAATAGTAAATATCTTAATCTTATGTTGATTTACCTTCAAAATAAATGATTGAGTGTCACAATAATTGATTTGACAAGCATTATGAGAAAAATATGCAGAAGTGGTGATTAATTATATATAATATGCAAAATCAAAATTGTTCGGGAGTGGAGTAGCCAAGGAATTTTCACATGAAGGGTGTATTTTAAGAAAAATTATTTCATCAGGAGAGAGCAGACGCAAAATTTGTGTCCGGAGTCCAGTGATCATGTGCCACGTGGCAAGTGGGGGTTCATCACTCTAAAAAACTTACCCAACCAGTATTACAGTGGGACATACTTGCCACATGACAAGTGCTCACTGGACTCCAGACGTAAATTTGCTACCGGTGTTCTGATGAAATAAACGCTCGTATTTTAAAGTTTGACTGATAAATGACATAAATTTGATAATGAGAGTCTGGTACTAAAAATTCAAAAATCAAATAATACCTCTGTTTGGGTTCGCTTTTTCGAGCGGCTCGGCCCCAAACCGCCAAACCGCGAAGCGCGAAGCGCCTATGTTTTCGCTTTCGCTCAACGTTTGCAGTTATTGGCCGCTGAAGTAGGCGGAAAGCTAGCAGCGGGATCGGCCCCGCGGCCCACGTTCGCGATTATTATTTCCCCCATTGCCCCGCTCGAAGCCGCAGCACCCTCATTCCCGAAACCTCGTAGAGGGAATTTTCTGCCCTAAAGCGGCGTAGGGGCTTCTTGGTAGTTTTTGTATCCCCAACACTCCTTATTGTTGGAGTTCTTTGAGAAATCAGAGCTCAAGGATTCAAGAGAGCCCTACAGAAATAATGCCCGTCATATTTTAGTTTTATTTTCAAAATTATGAGAGTTCCTCTTTAGGTTATGTCCACCATTAGCCCCTTAAATATGGATTTAAAAATTAATCATAAGTTCTATCAAACAAAGCTGGCGCGAGCTCTTGTAATACTATTTTTTATGTTGAATCTCTCTATCTTCCACATAAAGACATCTTTTAATTTGTAATTAAATTGTGGTTTGATTGTGATAAACAATCCAAGGAGCTACGTGATCAAAGATTGAACAAATAATCTAAGATTCTTTGATGCAAGTGGCAAGGAACCGTGAATAGATCAATTGTTTACGAAACCGTGAAAAGATTCTTTGATGCAAGTTTTTCTTTTTTTTTTTTCTTATTTAATTATTGGTTCAAGTACCCTCGATGACAAAAGAATCCAGGTATATATGGCAGATTATAGTCCAAATTTGATGATAAAAATAAAAAAAAAAGGCATAAAATACAATGCAATAAAAAAACAAATATGGACAATTAAATTTGAATCATATAAAGCTATAATTAGGCTGAAAATACTACACAACTTTAATAGCAGCCTTCAGAGAAAAAAAAAATGCCAAAATGAAAAATAAATAAATAAATAAATAAAACTAAAGCTCTTACTGCTAATCCTCCTTGTGGAACATTATTGAATATTTTCCTAAAATCAATAATAATAATAATAATAAAAGAACTAGAGACCAAAACCTTTCAAAAACTGAAATTTTTGGACGTTAAATTCTCAAAGGCAATAGAAACGTACAGGATTCTCCCAGAATAGTTACAGAGCGAAGGTATCCCTTGGATATGAACCAAGAACTCGGCAAAAGGAAACATACTCCTGCGTGAAAGTTTTCAAGATAAAAGCTTTTAGGGCACCCCTTTGAAAAGAGATAAAAGGAGTAATTTTTTTTGTTCAGGCAGAGGAAGAAAACAAATGGTAGCATTTTTACATCTAGCCCCCTATAACTTTCAGTTTTTTTCTGTTCCCATCATCCAAAAGAGCAGCAGTGCAAAAAACATTGCTCTCTTAGGCTAGTATTGTAAGCAGGAACAATAGCAATCATAGACTCATTTCAGATATTTGAGAGGTCAAGATATTTAATGTACTCCCATAAATGAAAGCTTTAGAGGATGGATATAAAAAATTATGCAATAGTTGGGAAAAAATAATTACATCAGGTGTCCAATTAAAATTGATCATGTGTTAGGATGGGTCCCACACTTTTAAAAAACAACAAATCAGTGTATTTCAGTTGGGTCTAAATTTTGATGTGATCAATTTTAATTGGATACTTGATGCAAATTTACATCTGGTGTCCTGATGCAATAATTTCTTGATAGTTGGGCACCATAACGGGAGTTGGAAAAGGAAATAAAAGTGTTTACATATAATGCTTGGATTCAAAAAGAATGGTTTGTTTGGGGTAGCTTTCTCACTTCTTTTTTTTTTTTCAAGGTCACTGCCACACTTTAGTTTGGTATAGTTTCATGCTGCTTCTCAAAAAGTTTTGCTATGAGAAGCTGTTTTTTATAGTAAATTATATTGAAGTGAGGTGGCTATAAAAAAGTTATCATGTAATATTTTGACAATCATGTGTTAAACGCAGAAAAAACTCTAAACAAAATGCTAACCTGTAGATGAGACAAGGCATTCTTAACACGAAGATCAGCCAAAGATGCTTCAAAGTCAACATGGAACAGATAATTAAAACACCTGGGGAAAATATTAATTATTTCATAGAATAATACACATCATCTTATATATAAATAAAAAAAAAAGCTTTTTCGTATGGTAAGAGAACTTTTCCAAAAATGAAAAGAAAAAATTACGTGCGCTTTGAATCATCAACCACTCTTAAAGGGAGTGTTTTTTGTGGTCTGCTTTCAATCTGTAGCAGCAGTTTGAAGGAGTTAAAATATTTGTTTGGGAAGAAAAAAAGAAATAAAAATTAGCAGAAAAATGTTTTGTTATGGAGGACCTTTGAGAGATTTATATTCCGCAAAGCAAAAACTGCTAAGACTTTAAACAGCATTCCAGGACCTTCTTCAAGAGTGAAGGCAATGCTAGTCTACGAAAAGGAAAACACTGGCTAAAAAAACTCATCTAATAAAGAGAAATTTGCATACATACCACATAATTATTACGTATTACATATCACATTTATAATTTATAAGACTTTGGTGTCATAATCTATGCATGAGAATGTATATTTCACTTCTAAAAAGTTAGTAAAAGTGGTACTTTTGATGTGATATTGAAGACTTGAGTGCTAGCTATGCGTGTAAATGTCAAAGTTTAGGTGTTCGATAT
The DNA here is from genome assembly GCF_001263595.1 of Phalaenopsis equestris. Classification (NCBI taxonomy): domain Eukaryota; kingdom Viridiplantae; phylum Streptophyta; class Magnoliopsida; order Asparagales; family Orchidaceae; genus Phalaenopsis; species Phalaenopsis equestris. The sequence goes on from NW_018165530.1 coordinate 56,538, forward strand.
GTAAATATATAAGAATTGTGGGGTATGTATGTGAATGGCCCTTGATAAAAAGACAACTAAATAGAAATACTATTTCAGTACCTTAAATGGTCTGTCAATTCTTGGAATTATAGGATTTCTGGCCAAGATCATAAAGCGGGTAACATTGTTAGGGAAATCCTAACATCACATAAGTGCAAAATCAGAGCAAGGAACTTTGAAGTTTACGGAGAATAGCAAGCATTTTTAGCATGCAAGTAAGATAAGCATGACATGTACTAAACCAACAAATCAAGCTACTAGAAGATAAAATGACTTGCATATAACTCAACTTAGAAAACAGAAAACTTGCATGACAAAACCAACAAAAATTGAAGTTATTTGCCTTTCATTCTTTTTTTTTTTTATGAATTTATATTAACATAAAGAGTTTCAAATATGAAATATATAAAATCATTATTTAAAAAACATGGTGACAGAGAAGCAGAGTCATCACATAGGGGTAAAAGCGAAACTATACTGAAATTTTGAAAATGTGATGACAGAGGATCACATCAACATAAGAATCAAGATGAAAAGATAAATTTTATTTTGAAAATGGGCATTACAAATTACAAGTAACGTTTGAAACTAAGCCCGAGAGGAAATAGTTAACAAGAGGGTCGGTAGCCTCTTTGGCCAAGACATACCCCTGCTGCAACAGCCTCTCATACAAAACATCCCCCCAAACCTCTACTGGTTCAACCGATTCGTCTCGACTAAGGCCTGGTGTATGAGGGATCTCTCTCGAAAGTTCGACAGTTCCTGGCGAAGAGTGGCTATGCTATCTCCCCCTACATCCTCTCCAATTTATCCACACGAGGGCAGCTCGTGTTTCTCCTCGCCTTGATAGATCTCGACCAACTAAGCGAAGGAGTTTTTTATCTCGTCCCAGCGGTGAGCGAACAACCCAGGAGACATCCGACGTCCATCAGTTGTATCCCCGTGGGTCTCAAGAGGATTGTCTGGGCGGTTAATCCCAACATCCTCGCTCAAGAGTCGGGCGCCCTCAACTAGCGCTTGGGCAAGCACCTCAGGCGGGTTCTCACTAACACTTGTCGGAGGCAAGTCATCATCCAAGATTATCGAAACTGAAACAGCTACAACAAGAGATAACGTAAAGAAAGGGGCTCCCTAAAAAAAATTAAATTAGGTAAGATTGAGGTTCCTCATACGAAAGAGTCGATTCGACTCAGACGATGTAAGTGACACATTGCTCTCATCAGGCGATGGCAAAGTACCAACAGCTTGGTGCATACTGGGTGGCGTTATATGATATGAACCACGTGCGTTGAAGCACTGGCGACTATACGTTTCGTATTAGTAGTATCCAGAATAGAGTTCCAGGAATCGATCCCACAGGGAGTGAGATGAATCCCAAAAGAAAAATCCTAAAACAAGTTTAACTTCACAAGCCAAAGAAAATTCAAGTTTAGAGAAGTTTCCCCCTTGAATTGTTCTGATGGAGAATATAGTATCAAACATGAGCTATCCTTTTCCTTGTCTCCTTTTGGAAGTCTAAGGAAATTCGGCTATCAAGAGTTTAGTTCCCTAAATCTCTTGATCAAACTAGTAAGATACCTTCTGCCTAAATGTTATTATAAACTCAAGGATAATGTTTCTATTCCAATGAGTTCATGTGGTTAACTTCTTTCGTTCTACAAAATATCCTTCCAGATTTCAAAGTTCATCAAGGATATTAACATTCCTACTGGCCAGGTAGAAAGTAAATGAAGCAACTCAACACTATTACAACAATTCACATGTGAATCACATAAATAATTTCAATTATATTCTACCACTATTCAATTCAAAGAAGAAATAAAGGATCTACTCACTCTTCATTATAAAAACCATCACATCAAACTTTGTTGAATTAAACATTTGAAATCGTACACAAAATTTTCACAGAAATTCAGATGAAATCCAAACTAAAAATGCACTTCTCTTTCTTTTAGAAAGCAAGATGGTAGAATTGAAAACAAGTAGTGAATAAATCTCTTGATCCTCTCGAATCTCTCTTTCATTCACTTCAAAACTCCATACAAAGCCTCTTTGGTCTTCCTCTTCAATGCTCCAAGCTTCAAAATGCAGAAAATGCCCTTCTTACTTCACTTCCAGCATTCCGATACCTCTCCCTACGAAGAGACACATCCCAACTGTAGAAACAACCAATCTAAGTAAACCAGTGCCGCAAATTTGCGCCTAGGTGCTGGTTACATAATCTAGAACTAGGACATTGGGCGCCAAACGCCCAAAGGCAGCACCTAGGGGATGCAGGTGTAGCGCCTACTCATTGCAGTCGCGGGACTACTTTCCAGCAGTTCAGTCTCATGCTCGGATCTAGCCTGCTTTGGGTGCCTATGCGCCCAGTACTAACGCTTAGGTGCTAGTAAGCTAGTGCTTACTTTCCAGGCTCCTGGCAGCTACATTCAAAGTTCTCTGTCTGTTTGGCAAAAATCACAGGAGACTGACCTACATCAGGTGCCTAGGCGCCCAGTCCTCGCACTAGTCAGCTACTTTGCTCCATTTGACGATGTTTCAAGCTCCGATCAACCTCTTTGCCTGAATCCTGCAAAACAACACTAAAAACCTTCCAACAAACTGGAAATAAGCATATAAAATTATAGGGATAAAACAACAATAAAGCACAATTCTTATGCATGTTAAAATCATCCCAAACTCAAAGATTACTTGCCCTCAAGTAAATCTAAAATCCTAAATTTAATGCATTAGCAATGCTTATAGTTATGATTAATGGTTAACAATCAAATACTATTTCAATTTTAAGTTTATATGAATATGAATGAAACATTATATCTCCATCAAATTAAATTTGCAGAGCTAAACCCTAAAGTCCCTAATTTATCATAAACTATGTAAATCATTATATTCAACCTAGGTCACATGTATAAAGCTCAATTAATAAATACATATAACAATCTTAAGAACTCAGTCATCTACTTAATTCATTCAGTTTGATCTACTTTTCACTTTATAAGCATAAAATTTAATTTTAGTTAGAGGTGTTAATGAATTTTTAATTTTTAGAAAAGAAATTGAAAAAAAAACTTAAATAAAGCTTCTCCTCAAGCTTTTTCCCAAAGGTTCATTATATATTTTTATCTTCTTTTCGATTCTGAGCCTTTGAATTTGAATTCTTTTCATTTTGATTTTTCCTTTCGAAGACCCCTTTTTTTATATCCATCGTCTGGGATTACTATATCTAGATTAGCTCTTAAAAGATTTTGGATTCCAAGCTCCCTTCACAAATTAAATTTCATTACACCCCAAACCCAATTCAATACTTTCTGACTTACAAAATGGTTACTAACCCGATTCTATACTGGTTAAATAAAGTCTAAACTTTTAAAAATTTTGTATCTGTTTAGAATTAGTTAATCTATATCTAAGGGTATGTTTGGGGCAGCTACAACATATTAAAAAATAGTTTTGAAGCTGCTAAAAAAATAATCTGATGCTCAAAGAGTTGTGGTGGCTATTACAATTTTTTTTTTAAATTCAGACCGCAACTAAAAAGTTGTCACCGCACTCATCCAAGATTAGTGAGAAAACGTAAATTTCAGTGGCAGTTTTTTCAAAAAGCTGTCAAAATGTAGTTTACCCAAACAAACAAAATTACAATGCGGTGCCCACCACACCGCCATCCCAAATGGACCCTAAATGACCTAGAATTGATTATAAAGATATAAAGAAAGCATATGTTAAAAATTGATGTTTAGATGTCAACTCATTAAGTTTAACTTTCTGAGAAATATATGACACTATTCAAATATTCTCAAAATTTGAAATTGAAGCATCCCTCATCTATTACCCTCATTATTCCAATAAAAAAAATTTCAAAAATTAAGTTTCTAACTACTATGAGGGGCAAATAGTTTCAAGTACGAATTCATCAAATCATACAACCCTGACAAAATAATAGAAGTATCCTCAACAAGAGTGTTGAGATGCTCAAAGATAGAGGTAATGGAAGCAGAGGGGCGAGATTTAAAAGAAGAAGAAGGACAAGCAGAACTCTTACTCCGCTCAAATAATGAAGAGAACAATATGTTGTACAACCCTATATTCCTCTTTGTGAAAGACTTAAGGGCAGGTAACTATTTCTCACAGCTATCATACTCAAATCCAGTAGTAAAACACAGAAAAAAGATGGTAGAAGGGTGTCCCAAACCTATGGTAGATCCACCTTTCAACGTGTAATAGATTGAAAGGTTGTTGACAGACCCAACATCAATTGACTTATGTGTTTAGATACAATAGTTCATAATGGCTCACTCTCGGGTAATTTTGCTCAAATTAGTGGAGGGAAGAAGTTTTGCTGAAAAAAAATGGTGCCAAACCTTAGACTCAACATTCAAAGTAGCATTAGAAAAACATATTTTTTTCTCTCCTCTCTAATTTTCCACTCACCATTCAATCGACTTACCCATTTTGATACAATACTTCATTATGGCTCGCTCTTGGGTAACTTCGCTCAAATTAGTGGAGGGAAGAAGTTATGTTGAAATGAAATGGTGCCAAGCCTTGGACTCAGCATTCAAAGTAGTAGCAGGAAAATCTTTTTTTTTTCTCCTCTCTAATTTTCCACTCACCCCTCCCATCAGTAAAATACCTAATGATTTCAGCTAACTCTTGGTAAAAAGGTCTGAAATTAGAGTAGTATCATTAGGCAAGTTAGGAAGAATGAAAAATGCATTGTCTTTCTCGGAGAAATCAACAGTTTTACCCCTAACAAAAACCTTGTCATTTTGGGATTCATTCAAATTAGCGAAAAATTCCCGAACCATAAGAATCACCGCAACATGGGTCTCATAGCACAAATGATCCCAATCTCGAGCAAAAATTACTCCCTCAACTCCTCCCCCCGGCAGGAAGAATCCTCTCTTCGGAATAAACTGTCTTGATACCAAAAATTTCGATATATCACTCTTTGGCTTTTGCACTAACAAATTTTTTGTTGTAAAAGGAAGTCTTAGATTTTCCACCCTGTCTTAGGTGCCATGAATAAAGGATATAAGTAGAAAATGAAATGAACAAGCTTACATGAAGCTTACAAGATCAAGATCTAGACCTACCCAAGAGCAAAACCCCAAAAATCCCAAATCTCTCTGAAGAAACTTGAAATCAATGAGTAAAGCTAGAAGAAAAGAGGTTAAGGACACAAGCTTCCTCAAGGATCACCGGATCTACCTTTCTTCGAGCTCTAAAAAAAAAATGGAACTTTTCAAGGATCTAGGGCTTTCGAACAAAGAGAGGAGCGAAGAAGCAGAAAGAACGAAGAAAACAAGCAAACAGTGAAAACCACAAATTTATAGAAGATCTAGGTGCCTAGAGCCTGGTGCGACACCTAGGCGTTGCATAAGATCTAATCGTGTGTCCAAGTAGCGTCTAAGTGCTGGTACCAGCGCCTATGTGTTGATCAAACAAGTACAATCCTAAGAGAATGACGCCTAGACGCCCTACCCAGATTTTCTCCGGTACAGAAGATCAAATTTGCAGCCTCACTGAAGGCATAAATCACGATCAAGCCTACACATCACACCACAAATCACACACAAGTGCAATAACAAGTAAAAGAAACACAACAAACACACAGATACACTTAGGTTGTCTCTCGAAAAGCATTTGATTTAATGTCCTCAGCCTGAAAATGCCAAATTTATTAATTAGGATGACTCAAAATCAAAGTCATTTTATGGCCAATTCTATCTCCTCCTAAATATAGCTTAAGTCTCTATCCATTAACCTTAAATACCCTTCCGCTCTTTTTATCCTCAATTTAAATAGCTCTGAAAGGATAAATCTGTACTATAGTAAATGGGTCTGACCATCTGAATTTATGTTTTTCGCGAACTAATCTCAATCGAGAAATATACAGTAAAACCTCTTGTCCATGCTCAAAAAGTTTTCCTAAGAAGCTTCCAATCATGTCATTCTTTCATTTTTTTCCTTATTAATATTAGCATTTTCCTAGGTTTCTTTCCTAATTTCATCCAATTCATTTAACTGTAGTAAACATTTTCCTGTCAAATCTTTTATGTTATAATTGAATTCTTTCACGGCCTAATATACTTTATGTTCTAATTTCACAGATAAATGACAAGTCTTACCAAATATAAGCTTACAATGGAGCATTCCTATGGGAGTCCTATAACCAGTCATATAAGCCCGAAGTGCATCATCAACCTCAGCCTTACCAAATATAAGCTTACAATGGGGCATTCCTATGGGAGTCCTATAACCAGTCATATAAGCCCAAAGTGCATCATGAAACCTCAGACCAATCCTTTCTACTGGAGTTAACAGTTTTCTCAATAATATTTTTAATTTCCCTATTTGATATTTCTGCTAAACCACTAGTTTGAGGGTGATGGACAGTGGAAATCTTATGTTTAATTTCATATTTTTCTATCAAAGTCTCAATTTTCATATTCATAAAGTGACTCCCTCCATTACTTACAATTACCCTATGTGTTTCAAATCTACAAAAAATATTCTTCTTTAAAAATTTTGAAACACTCTGAGTGTCACAATTAGGGAGAACAATAGTCTCTATCCATTTTGAGACATGATCCAATAGCACAAGAATATAAAGTTTTCCTAGCAAAGATACAAAAGGTCTCATGAAATCTAAACCCCAAACATCAATAATTTTAGCATACAAAGTGTTGTTCAATATCATTTCATCTATTTTTGATATATTTCCTACTCTGACATTTATCACAAGATTTAATGCAATTATTCAAGTCCTTAAAAAGATTAGATCAATAAAATTCAGATTGAAGAATCTTAGCAGTCGTTCGATATCCTCTGTAATGCCCTCCATGTTAAGAATCAAGGCATCTCTTAATAAAATCATAGGTTTCTTCTAAAGAGAGACATCTTCCAATGATTTAATTCTTACACCTCCTATAAAGATATTGGTAATCCAAAAATAACATTTAGCATCAAATAAGAATTTCTTCCTCTAATGGTATGTCAGATCATAGGATAAAATATTACTAACGATAAAGTTCACTATGTTTGCATATGAAGGCAAATTCACATCAGAAATATCTAAGAGTTGTTCGTCAAGGAAATGCTCATTAATCTCATCATGAAAATTAGTAGAACTCCCATGATCAAGCTTAGATAAGTGGTCAGCTATCTAATTTTCGATATTTTTCTATCTACAATCTTGATATCGAATTCTTTCAACAAAAGGACATAACAAATCAAACAAGTTTTTGTCTTTTTTAGTTATAAGATATCGAACCGCAGTGAAGTCGGTCAAAACGGTGCAATTTGTACCAATCAAATAGGGCCAAAATTTATCGAATGCATACACTATAGCCAGAAGCACATTTTCCGTTGTAGTATAATTCACTTAAGCCTCGTTTAGGGTCTTATTAGCATAATATATAGCTCAAAACATTTTCTCTATCCTCTGGCCTAAGACCACTCCTACTGCATAATGGCTCAAAAGGCCTCTTCCAGTTAAGTGCAACAATAATGGGCTCAGTGACTAATTTATCCTTTAAAGTTTCAAAAGCGGTGTGGCAATCCTCGTCAAAGTGAAATGGAACATCTTTTTCTGATAAATGGCATTGTGGTTTGGTGAATTTTGAAAAGTTTAATATTACGTCTATAGAACTCGTCATAGCCTAAAAAGCTCATAACCCCTCGCAGAAATGGGTGAGGAAAGTTTTTTTATCACCTGAATTTTTTTTGGATCCACATTCAAACCCTTCTCAAAAATTTTGAGCCCAAAACAAATCCCTTATTCACCATAAATTGAAAATTTTCCCAATTCAACACCAGATTTGTCTCCTCGCATCTTTGAAACACCCTGGCATGATTTTCAAAGCACGTATCAAAAGTAGGCCCAAACATAGAGAAGTCATACTTAAACGCCTCGATCGCCTTCTCAAACAAATAAAAAAAAATGAACAATATTCAGCGCTGAAAAAGTGGCAGACGCGTTGCATAGTCTGAATGACATCCTCCAAAACACAAGAGTTCTATAAGGGCTCGTGAATTTAGTCTTATCCTAATCCTCTTGAGCTATAAGAATCTGATGATACCCTGAATATCCGACTAAGAAGCAGAAAAATGGATGGTCAGCTAGTCTATCCAGTATTTGGTCTGGAAAAAAAAGGGGGAAATGTTCTTTTCGAGTGACAGTGTTTAATTTCTTATAGCCAATGCAAATGCGCCTCCCGGTGACATGTTTTGCAGGTGTCAGCTCGTTTTGGTCATTTTCCAAAACAGACAGCCATTCCTTCATGGGTAAGAAAATGGATAGGACTAACTCAAGCACTATTAGAGAAGAGATAGATAATGTCTACATCTAGCAATTTCACTCTCTCTTTTATTACTTCTTTCATCAACGAGTTGAGTCTTCTCTGAGGATCAGCCTTTGGTTTGTGGTCTTCTTCCATAAGGCTCTTATGCATACACAATGAAGTACTTATCCCCTTAATATCTGCTAAGGTTCAACAAAAGACTCTACTAAAGTCCGCAAAACTCATATCAATTTCTTTTCTTGAAACTTATTGAGTTCTGAGGAAATGATCACAGGTAAATTCGATGGCTCTCCTAAGTAGGCATACGTCAGGTGTTTGGGTAAGGCTTTCATTTATAGTTTAGAGGGCTTTTCTACGGACAGCTCTAAGGGCTTGGAATAACTAGTGGTATTCAAAAGCTCAAACATCTCTCCATACACCCTAAGGCTCTCCTCTAATAATAGAGCTGGTTCATCCTGAGAGTCAAGACTATCTTCCTCAATCAAAATCTACTCAACTGGATCAGCTTCTGAAGTCTCCTGAAATTGGCTTCTAACTACACCATCCACTAGATCTAACCTATAACAAGAGTCATCTCACGAATTAGAAGAGTATTTAATAGATTTCAAGACATTAAAAGTTATCTCATGGTCATTCACCCTCATCATCAACTCTTCCTTATGAATATCTATCATCACCCTACTAGTAGCTAGGAAAGACCTTCCAAAAATAATGAGAATCTCTTTATCCTCCTCCATGTCTAAAACAATAAATCCATATAGAAGATAAACTTGTCTACCTTAACTAAGCATCATCTATAACCCCCTAGGATAAGTTATTGAGCAGTCAACCAATTGAAGGGTCACGGTGGTGGGATGAACTTCTCCTAATCTTAATCTCCTAAAGATAGACAAGGGCACGGGGTTGATACTAGCACCTAGATCACACAGGGCATTCTCAAAACATTTCTCTCCTATGGCACAAGGGATGGTAAAACTACCTGGGTCATTAAGTTTTTGAGTAAGCATCTTCTGAATGATTGCATTATACTCCTCACTAAGTGCAACAGTCTCAAAATCTCCTAACTTTCTTTTATTGTTTAAAATATCCTTCATAAACTTCACATAACTAGGCATTTGTTCTAAAGTTTTGGCAAAGAGAATGTTGATAGTTGCTTCTTAAACACCTCTAGAAATCTGGAGAGTTTTGATTCAGTCTGTATTTTTGAAGCATTTGAGGAAACGATGGAGGTAATCATTATGGGTCAATCCTAGGAGGCGAGTTAAATCTTCCTAAGTTCTGGGTAGGTTTTTCACTAAGTTTTTCATATTTTGGATTGACTTCTACTATGACCTCCCTGCTATTCGCTTCTAATTCTCTCTCATTTCTCAACTTAATAGCCTTGATCTGCTCATTTGCTTTCTCCTTGAGGTTAATTTCGATGGTGCTAGAAAGAGTTCCCTGATATCTATTACTTAGAGAATTTGTTATCTAGCCTAGTTGGTTATCTATGTTCCTAATAGCTGTAACTTGACTTTGTAGTTGATTCCCCATTTGCAACACTACTTCTTCTAATGACAGTTTCTTATCTTTAAATTGAGAGTTTGAATTAAATCCTAGAGGGTTAGTCTGTCTTGGGCTTCCATTACCGTGGTCACTCCAACTCTCTACTGAATTAGCTTGACTGTTTCCACATTACTGGTTTCCTACACCTGGGTTATTATTGTTCAAGTTAAAGTTTGGGTGATTTTTCCAACCAGGGTAATAGGTATTGTAGTATGGGTTATTAAACCTATTATTTATGACAGTTATAGTCTCGATGGGAAATGTATTATGATCTACCAGCTCCATAAGCATTCTATTCTATGACTGGCGATCCTTGTGTTAGATTCAATCCTAATTGATTTAGCTTCCCAAAGATAGCCACTATTTGAGATGTCAAGATTGATAAAGTGTCTATGTCATCAACACGGCTACCTTCCTATGGTTCACTCTATCATAAGGTCATTGGAGGTTATTAGTCATCATCTGTTAGATCAATGAATAGGTCGCTTCAAAGGGTTTAGACATAAGGGAATCTCCTGTTGCAACATCTATGACCTACCTAAGGAATCCTACTGTCTGAATGATCAACCAATCTGGTAGTTCTTGGAGAGGACACTTCTTAAGAAGCTCCTTAAATCTTTCTCAAGCTTTGTAAATAGATTCCCCACCAAATTGACTAAAAAAGGTAATGTCATTCCTAAGTTTGGTCGTTTTGAGTGATGAGAAGTATTTAGCTAAGATTCTATGGACCAGTTAATTCTAGGTCCTGATAGACCCAAGAGCTAGAAAACTAAGCCACATTTTAACTTTATCCCTCAGGGAGAAAGGGAACCTAAGTCTAACGACGTCGTTGGAAACACCTTTATAGCAAAGTGTGGCATAAAGTTCTAAAAAGCTCGCTACATAAATTAGGGTCTTATGATGGTGTCCTCCTAAATTGATTATTTTGCACAATCAGGATGATGGTGGGTTTCAGTTCAAACAAGTTCACTTCGACGGCAGAGGTATTGATACTTAAGTAGATTTCATCTATCATAGAGTTTGTAAATTTCTTAAGAGGTCTATTCATTTCATTGGGTATGTGAGACAATGGGTTTCTCCTGAGGTATGTGTGCTATCTCTCCTAATTCTTTTTGAAGTCTTTTAAATTTTCTAATTTTTTTTACGATTCTTTCTAACTCTAGATTGTATGGTTCAAGGTCTGAAGGCCCAGCAGTACGCATACACTATTGGGGTGAACTAACTAAACAACCTTAAGCTAACAAGATGCAACAATGTTCAAGTAAATAAAAACAACAAACAAAAATACTAAGTAAACACAAATGCAAAAACAAACAACAAACAATTAACACGAGTTTTGCAGTAAGTATAAAGCAAGATACAAGTGCATAGATTAAACAGTAGGACTAACAAGATATTTTGGTATTTTTATTTATAAGTACAAAAAAAATTACAAAACAAGTTGATGATGTAACACAATGGTTTTCAAGTCGAGACCCTAAAAGTTCAACTAAAATTCTCCTAAATTGGAATTCACCGTCGTTCTCCGACAACGATGTCAAACCTTGATAAGAACCCAGTGCGGCAAAGCATTAGCGACACGCGCAAGTATACATATCGTATCAGTAATATCCAGAATAGAATTCCGAGTATCGATCCCACAAGAAGCGAGATGAATCCTAAAATAAATACTTCTAGTTTACTATTGTCGGTCCTAGCCTGAATGGTTCAACTTGTTGATGTTGAGGAAATGTTTTACCCTATTTCAATTTTAAAATAAGTCTATTCTAACAAGCCAAAGGAAGTTTTTAAGAAATCAAGTTTTGAAAAGTTTCCCCCTTGAATTGTTCTAATGGAAAAAAAAATTGAAATAATGATTACAACTTAGTATCAAACAGCAGCTATCATTTTCCTTATCCCCATCCGAAAGTCTAAGAAAATTCAGATATCAAGAATTTTGTTCCCTAAATCTTGACCAGCCTCATAAAATACCAATCCTTAAATTTTAGCATAACTCAAAGGTAATATCCTTATTCCAATGAATTTATGTGACTAACATCTTTTGTTCCACTAAGTATCCTTCTGGATCTCAAAGTTCATGAAGGATGTTAACATTCCTATTGTCCAGATAGAAAGTAAATGAGACAAATTGGTTAAATCAACACTATTATAGCAATTCACATGAGAATCACATAGATAGTTTCAATTCTATTCTATCACTATTCAATTCAAAAAAGAAATAAAAGATCTACTAACTCTTCATTATAAAAAACCATCACATCAAACTTTAAATTAAATATGGAAATCATACATCAAGTTTTCACAGATATTCAAATGAAAATTCAAACTAGAATGTACTTATCTCCATATTTTACAAAGTATGATGAAAGAATCGAAAACAAGCAGTGAATACACCTCTAGATCCTCTCGAATGTTCACTTCAAAACTCCTTATAAAGCCTCTTTGTTCTTCCTCTTCAATGCTCCATGCTTCAAATGCAGAGAAAGACCATTCTTACTTTGTTTCCAGCATTTTTATACTTCCCCTTGGCGAAGATATGCATCCCAACTGCAGAAACTACCAGTCTGCATAAACTAGTGCCTAGGCGCCGCAGACTAACGACTAGGTGTTGGTCATGGAATCTAGAACTAGAGTATCGAGCGCCTAGGCTCTAGGCGCTGCAGGTGTAGCGCCTACTCGTTGCAATCACAGTGTCTACATTCCAAGCTCTCTGTATTCTGAACAATTTCTAGTCGGCATCGGCCCCAAGGTGCCCAGAGGCAGTGCCTACTTTCCAGCTGCTTGGTCTCGTGCTCGGATCTGCTTCGGGAGCCTAGGTGCCTAGTCCTGACGCCTAGGCATTGGTAAGCTGGCACCTACTTTCTATGCTCCCGATGCCTACTTTCCAACCTCTCTATTTTGTGGGCGAAAATCCCAGGAGACTGACCTGCTTCGAGTGCCTAGGCTCTTAGTCCTGATGCCTAGGTGTCGATCAGCTACTTTACTCAATTTAACAATGTTTCAAGCTTCGATCGACCTCCTTCGCTATATCCCGCATAACAACACTAAAAACATTCCCACAATAGTAAAATAAGCATATAAAATGATAGAAATACAGCAGCAATTGAACAAAACTCTCATGCACATCAGCATAGCAACAATAGCTTCTTATGTACCGGGTAGCGACAGAGCACCAATAATTTCTTGTGTGGCACCATTGGTCGGCGGGTCTCTTGCCATAGTGGAAGTTTGATCTGATGGATCGATGGTTGGGATGGTCGCCTAAGCGTTCCTGCTCGACGAATGAATCAGAAAACCTCGTCTGATCCGCCAGCATCACTGCTTTTCTCTTCTTAATGATGGCTTCCTTCTTCTTTTCACCTTTCGAGCAGTGCCGCTCCTTCAGTCTCCCAAAGGTAAAACAAAGTAGATCTTTGCTAAGGATACGACCCTGAGGATTCGACGTGTCCTCTATTACAATACTCAAAAGCCAACCAATTCAATCGAGAATGGATGCAGAGTAAATATGGAATGTGGAAAGTCTCATCACACTTTATTTAAAAGAGTCAAAGATGTGGAAAACAAGAGAGTTCAATTAATGAATAATTAATTAATAATAAAAGTGATTTATTTTTTTATTAAATTCTCTTATTATAGCAGTGTCACTTGCAAGAAAAGAATTGGGGAGGTAAAGTATGTACATAAAAAATACGTCGATTTTGATCCTGATGAGATAAAATGTTTCAAAAGAAAAGAGTATAACGAGGGAGGGCCCGTCAACAGAAGATTATGAGGTCGACATTTCCTATCGAGTGAAGCTATCCAAGCCAAAACCAGTGAGGCCAAAGCCGAACGAACCGCGAGACAGACCAAAGACGACCAAAGGATATACGAATAAGTCGATCCATGGAAGATATGGTTCTTTAGCATCTCCAACCACCCCAGAGACATTTAGAGACCCCTCATTAGGGGCCAGGAATCAACGGCCAACTACTGGCCGACTCACAACGACAAAAATTAGCTGACTGAGCTAAATGCATCCAGCCGAGCAAATCTCAACCGACTAAGACAAACCAAATTGAGCTTAGCCGGCCAACCTAGGGAGCAGCCAGAGGATAAGTTCATACATGTAAAATACTAAAAGTACTCTGTGCAACACCCTTTAAAGTATGGAAAAAAAAGTAACATCATGACCTTATACCCTATCCTATAAATAGAGAGATTATTTTAAAAATAAGATACGATTGATATGATATTTTACTGTCCATTTATGTCTCTCTCTCCCTCCATCTCTCTTTCCTTACAATATATTCCTTGGATGTGATTCACGGACAAACCAGGATTCAATATAATATATATATATATATATATATATTATTTTTGAAATTCTTATCGGATGCAAACAAGCAAAATTTGAAGTTTAAGTTAAAGGAACAATTAATTGCCTCTATGCCTTCCTCTAGAATCATAAGACCATATATTTGAGCAGCCCGGTGACTTGCTATTGCTCCCGCATCACAAAGCTTTTTTGAAGACACAAGCTGATTGAGAGAATAATATAAAGCTTAAGATTAGTTTCAATCGAAGGAAATAAGACAGGCTTTCAATTATTCAACATTACCCGGGCAGCTGCAGCAGTACTATCTGTGTTTTCTTGGATGATTTCTAACTTGTTCAGTGCAGCCTCGCATTGTGATAACGCCTGGCGTGCATGAAAGTCATTAAAGTTAAAAAAAAAAAAAGATTTTCAATCTTTTTAAAATATATAACACCCAAACTTTAGTTTTTACATACATACAACCTTACCTATGCATGAAACGGTGTATTTCACTTCTTAAGATTTAAAATGGTGGTATTTGGGTGGTATAAATATAGAACAACAAAGTACATGTAAATAATTATGAATTGGGTGTTATATATGTAAATGCCCTACGAAGATTAACATATATACCACTCAATTCTATATTTTTATAGCATATCTAACACCTATACCACACACACACACACACACACCACATTTCCTATGCATAAAAAAGTGTATTTTACTATTTAAAAGTTAAAAGAGTGGTATTTTTTATGTGATATACAAGAGTAAGGTGGTATAAATGTGTAAACCAAAGTTAAGGTGTTAGACAATGTAAATACATAGGAATTGGGTGGCATATATGTAAATGTCCCAAATGAAAATTTACATACATACGACACGATTCTTATCTATTTACATATCAACACCCAAAATTTGATATCTACAACTATGACATCTTGGTTTCATAACTTGATGCATGAAAATGTGTATTTCACTTTAAAAAAAGTAACACCGGTGGTATTTTTTCATGTGATGTCAAGGATTTGAGTGGCATGCATGTAAAAAATAAACGTTCAAGTGTTTGATATGTAAATACATAAGAATTATGTGATATGTATGTAAATGGTATGAACCTGAGGATGGCTTAACACACGCTTCAGATCCTTCTTTTCCACACCCGGTAAGGCCATTAGGCACTGGCTAACAGCCAATTGAACTTCCCCAACAATATGTAGTTGATGGCGAAGAAGCAGGTCATAATTCCTATGGATGCTTCCAGTTACTGAATTTTCAATTGGAAGAACAGCTTTATCTACTACCCAAGTTTCAAGAGCCTGCATGTCGGAAAGAAACTGGAAATTAGAGATCGCCGTGATCATATTTGTCCAATAAAAACCAATTAGAGCTATTTTTTAACCTCAAAAACGACTTCAAATTGATCATAAGGAACAGTTGCACTGCCAGGATAGGCCTTAAGGGCAGCAACCTCACTAAATGCACCTGGTAGACCCTAATTTTGTGGAAAAGTTAGAGGGTTAGTAGCAGTGTAAAGTAGACAACAAGAGTTGAGAAGTAGTCTTTCTTACCTTATATGCAACTCGAAATTTGGAGTCCTCAACAGAACCCTGGATACAAGTTGAGGATAATGGCTCTGCAATTCAATAACGCTGATATTAGAGCCAAGGAAGATTAAGGATGGATTCATGAAGCATACTTTTTTCAGATTTAGATAGAATTTCTTTTTGTAAAACGTCAAATACATTTCTAGGATGCACCAAATGGTTATTTCAGGTCTTGCTATTAAAAAAACTATATAATTTTTCAAAATAAACAACAAGAAATTTTACAATAAGTTGCAAGATATGTTCATTTAATCCAAATGACATTGCCAACTATATACATAATCTACATTTGACTTTATAGCACTCAGTATTTTCTCTAAGACTTGATATAGAACGATATCATAATAACTTTCATCATATCTAGCATAACATTCAAACGAGTAGGAAATCTATATGTAGTCATGATTTCAATAATGGCTCTACTATCTACAAACCTACACTAGATTCCAAATTCTCATATGTAAGCAAAGCTAGCAAGTATTTCCTAAAAAATGATTTTAATAAGTATACATCAAGTTGTTTCACAATGCTCTATTTAGTTCATTATATAATGAAGTGAATATAGCAATGATAATTTAAGAACTAAATAAATAGCATGACGAATTACATGTTGGCTCCAAAGTAGTGTTTAGAAATTTTAATTCATTACAAGTGGAAAATGAAGCATGAGAATTGGCTAATAAGAAGAGAGTTAATCGAGATATGCCAGTATATTGGGTGCTTTAAAAGGTTTATGCAATGTTGTCTTAGAAAAAGACTATAGAGGCTGAGGTAGCAAGAGAAAAAATCAGTTAAATAAATGCCTTGAAAGCTATGTTTGATGCAAATAACTCGGTATACATCACAAGTCTTTAGAAAGTGGATAATCAGTAAATTATCCTCAGTAAATTAATTGGAAGAATATTTACAATTGTATATATTTATACATATACATGTAAGCCCAGAATGAGAAGGTTTATATTATATTTGCCGTAAGAAATTTCATTATAAGAAAAATGTCAGGTTAAGAAGAAAGCAAGTGATCTAGCTATAAATGAGTTATATAATTAACCTTCTGTTTAGTTTTTGATGATCAAACAAAGTGGAAAGTATGAAGTCTTATTTAAGAATTGATGAACCAAATCTTTTAAGGCTTGGAAAATTGGAGATAACCAAAGATTTAGTTCAAAATCCAATTTACTCAGTAGATGTCTCATTTCTAATGTTTATTTCCTCTACAGATTTCACTAGTTTATGAAAGTTCTTTTTTTTCCATAATTTTCCTTATGTAAAACAATGTTATGATTTATATCGTTGGTGTTGAGAAATTAGGGCCAAGAAAAATAATAATCGGCACAAATCCAGAAGAACACACAGAGATTTAACAATGTTCGGCAAAGATGCATACGTCCTCAGGAGCAAAGCGGCGACTTTCTTTCAATCTCAGAAAAGAAGTACAAAACCCCTTAGGATTACAATAGAGTCTATATATATAGCCCTGAAGTACAATATGTAATTAAAAAATTACCATTGTACCGTACCGCAGGGCGTTGCCCCCGCTCCCCAGATTGGGCAAATTCTTCTGCTCCGCTCCACTCTGCTTCGTTCCAGCATCTGTCATTTATATGATATATGAGTCATACCTAACAAATCTTTACATTGGCAAATATCCAACCCCTTAGGAGAATTACATCATGGAGTTTCTTACACACTGAAGTGGGTTGAGCCACCATCCATCTGTAGCAATTGCAAACATTCAACAAGTTCAAGCAATGCAAGAACTTGTTGATAGTGACTGGCTTATTCAACATATCAGCTGCATTTTCATCAGTATGAACCTTCTGCAACAATATCTCACCAGAAGTAATCAATTCTCTGATCTTATGACATCTGACATCAATATGCTTAGTTCTCGCATGGTACGTCTAGTTCTTAGCCAGATAAATGACACTCTGACTATCACAATGCAACTAAACTTCACTTTGCTCAACACCCAGTTCCTTTACTAGCCCAGCAAGCCATAAGGCTTCTTTTGCAGCTTCAACTACTTTCTTGTACTCAGCTTCAGTTGTAGATAATGTCACAATAGATTAAATTGTTGATTTTCAATATATAGGCGCTCCACCAAAAGTAAACACATACCCAGTTGTAAACCTTCTATCATCTAAATCACCTGTATAGTCTGAATCAACATACCCCACAACTAAAGAATCATTATGCTGACTGCCAAAAATAATTACATGTCCACATGTCCTACAGTATTACATGTCCTACAGTACCCTTTAGATACCTGAAAATTCACTTGATTGTTTTCAAATGTCGCCTTCCAAATTTAGACATGTATTGGCAGACTTAGCTAACAGCGTGAGTCAAATCAGGGCGAGTACATATCATTGCATACATCAAGAAGCCATCTGTACTGGCATATGAAACTTTTGTCATGTCTTCAATTTTTGTATGTCTTAGGACATTGTTCTTAAGAAAACTTAAAATGATTTACTAATGAAGTGCACACAGGCTTTGCTCTGCTCATCTCAAACCAGTCCAACACTTTCTCAACATAGCCTACTTGTGATAAACACAGTTGTCTTGAGTCTCTATCTCCATGAATCTCCATTCCAAGAAGCTTCTTCATAGGACCCAAGTCTTTCATGTCAAATTACTGGCTCAATAAAGCTTTCAAATAACAGACATCATTCATATTCTTTGCAGCAATCAGTATATCGTCAACATAGAGTAACAGAAAAAAAAAAATAAAAACGATCATCAAGACTCTTCACATAAACACAACAATCATACTCATATCGCTTGTAGTCAATCTGAGTCATGTAGGAGTCAAACAGTTTGTATTATTGTCTTGGAGATTGTTTCAACCTATACAGCGATTTATTTAATCTGCAAACCAAATGCTCCTGTCCAGGGTGATTAAACCATTTTAGTGGTCCCTTCTGGCTGCTCCATGTAAATCTGCTCCTCCAAATAACCATGTAAGAAAGCAGTTTTAACATTCATCTGCTCCAAATACAAATCTCAAATAATTACTAATGCAAGTACTGTCCTAATTGAAGTATGTTTGGCCATAAGTGAAAATATTTCATCATAGTATATTCTTTTCTACTGTGAAAATTCCTTTGCTACCAGTCGGACCTTGAACTTTTCTCCTTGTTTTTCTGATACTGCTGGTTTCATTTGTGCATTTACTTGCACCCAATAACCTTCTTTCCCTCAGGAAGCTGAACTAGCTCTCATGTGCAATTTTTCTGCAAAGAATTTTTCTGCAAAGAAAAGATTCTATTTTCTCAACCATTGCACCCATCAATTTTTTTTTCTTCTAGCTGGTTAGATCATCGTTGTTGATGAGAAGTGCATAAGTGATTAAGTTTTCATAACTCAATTTGCTACGAGATCTTCTATTGGTGCGTCTCTGTCTGTCTCTAACTCTCTGGCTAGATTGTAATTCTGCAATTCATCTATATTTGAATCACCAGGTGTTAGTTGAACTTTCAACTTTCTCAATTGTTTTTTAATGTTGTTTTAAATCCATCTGCACTGTATTTAAACTGAAACTATTCTCTTGCACATTTTTTTTATTTTGCTGCAACATGGACTGCTCATCAAAAACTGCATCTCTACTGATCACCAACTTTTTTGCAACTGGATCCCAAAACTCGTATCCTTTCACACCTTTTTTAGAACCCAAAAAGATGCATTTATTAGATTTTGCATCAAGTTTTGATACATGCACATAAGCAAGACAACAAAAAATTCATAAATGATCGAAATTACTAGAATATATATTCATACCTCTTCTGCAACCTTACTACCTAATGATGCCCGAGATGATCTATTGATGAAAAAATATGTCAAATTCATAGCATCTGCCCAAAACTCTTAGGAAGTCATGCATTCAATCTCAGACATCTTGTCTTTTCAGTTAAGGACATGTTCATCCTTTCTGCCACACAATTTTGTTGTGTTGTCTTGCGCACTGAAAAATATCTCTGAATCTCATGTTCCTCACAAAATTTCTGAAATTGTGAATCTATGTACTCCATGTCATTATCAGACCTCAAATATTTGATTTTTCTGTCAGTTTGGTTCTCCACCTCGGCTTTCTACAGCTTGAATTTAAAGAATACTTTAAATTTCTGCTTCAAAAAATATACACAAACTTTTCTAAAGAAATTATCAATAAATGCAATAAAATAAAGAGATCCTCTCAATGACGATTCCCTGGTAGGACCACATACATCTGAATGCATATAATTAAGAATCTCTTCAGTTTTGTGTTTTCTAGTCATAAAACTGACTCTAGTCTGTTTTTCAAGAACACATAATATATAAAGATCGAGCTTGCAGCTTTTAACACCATGCAACAGGTTTCTTCTATGCAATTTCATGATAAGATGGCCCAGACGCATATGTCATATCTTTGTATTATCATTATCTGACTTCACAGAATGAGCTTCACCTACAACTGTACTCCCTAATTGTTTGTAAATATTACCTGCAGTTAACTTTCTTTTCATCACAGTCAGTACGTCCTTAATAATTATGATGGTTTCTCTATCCTCATCTGTCTTAGGAATAAAATCATTTCTATGTATAGTGCCTAAGAAAATCAAATTCTTATTCAGATATGAAATATGTCTGACATCGCATAATGTTCTAACCGTGTCATCATACATCTGAATTCTGACTTCACCAATACCAAAAATATTGCAACATCTATCATCACATAAATAGACTGGGCCAGAATTAGTTAACCTGTATGAAATAAACCACTCCATATTATGTGTTATGTGATAATAGCACCATGAATCAAAAATGCATGCATCTATAAACTGAGTTGATAAAACTGAAAACATATCATCATCGTTGCAATCTGAATTGTTACTCTGTACCACATTTACAAACTTAGATAATGTATCACATTTCTCCTCAATCTGTTTCTTGAGCTTTGGACAATCCCTCTTCATATGACCCGATTTCTTGCACTTGTAGCAATTAATTGTTTTTTTGTCTTTAGACTTTGATCTGAAATTTCGCCTTCCAGAATTCTTTTTCTCTTTCTTTCTTCCATGATCCAACTTACCCTTGACATATAAACTGTCGTCATAAGAGTTTTTCCCTGCATTCTGCTTCCGCTGGTTATGTGCCAACAAATACTGCAGTAATCTCATCAATTTTGATAGTTTTTTTCCTATATGTAAGAGTACTCATCAGATGTTCATAGGAATAAGGCAATGAACTCAACAAAATCATTGTTCAATCTTCATCCTCAATACTCACATCAAACCGTGACAAATCTGTGATAATTTGATTTAAGTCATTCACGTGCTATGTCAGATCAGAACCTTCTTGGATATTCAGCCAGTACAGATTTCGTTTCAGATACAATTTATTATTCAGAAATTTAGACAAACTGAGTTTCTGATTTTTTTATATCTTTCTTGGAGATTTCATATTCATCACGTGATACATAACCTCATCTGTCAGACATAGGCGTATGGTTGTTGTCGCTCGTTGTTGCAATTTTTCTCAATCTTTATCTTTCATGGCATCTGATTTTATTGTCCGCAAAGCCTTCAAGATTCTTTGTTGTGTCAGCAAATCTTTCATATTTGTTTGTCATAATTCAAAGTTACTAGCATCATCGAACTTCACCACCTGATTTTCTCGCCCAAATTATTCTTACAAATCCTTCTCTATTCAGAAGAATCCCTCGCAGAGCCCCATGCCTACGAAAAGTGCTTCCTGACAAATCTGTCATAATTTGATTTAAGTCATTCAGGTGCTATGTCAGATCAGAATCTTCTTGGATATTCAGCCCGTACAGATTTCGTTTCAGATACAATTTATTATTCAGAAATTTAGACAAACTGAGTTTCCGATTTTTTTATATTTTCCTTGGAGATTTCATATTCATCTCGTGATACATAACTTCATCTGTCAGACATAGGCGTATGGTTGTTGTCGCTCGTTGTTGTAATTTTTTTCAATTTTTATCTTCTATGGCATCTAATTTTATTGTCCGCAAAACCTTCAAGATTCTCTGTTATGCCAGCAAATATTTCATATTTGTTTGTCATAATTCAAAGTTACTAGTATCATCGAACTTCACCACCTGATTTTCTCTCACAAATTATTCTTACAAATCCTTTCTCTGTTCAGAAAAATCCCTCGCGGAGCCCCATGCCTACGAAAAGTGCTTCCTGAATCCTGTTTCCGAACTATGTCGCCATTCACAGGAACTACTTGCGTCGCACAAATCCTTCGTCGGAAGCCCTCCTCTGAGTCGCTCGACTTCGTCGAAACCCGTCGCCCTGCTTCGCCTACTTCGCCGGTCGCTGGAACTCATCCCGATCTCCTCTGCGAAACTGCGCCGCCTCCTCCCGCTCGCGAGCTTCGCCGAACCACAGAAACCTCGCACAAACGTCCTCTGGCGCCATTCGGAGAAGCTGTTCCGTCCAAACTCCTTCGCCGAATACCCTATGCGGAAATCGCTAAATATGCGCCGCTCTTATTCTCCGATCTTTTGTCGTCCGAACTACCCGAAGCCCTAAATCTCCGAATCAGCCAAAATTTTTCTTCCACGTGGAACCAAAACCAATTGATGAAAAATTAGCGTGAAATACCTAACCCTTGGATAGTCCTTAATATTTGTCATATTATTATGAATCATGTTTGCAATGCTATGTTGGTATAGAATTTCATAAAATCATAATCATTTTAAGGTTTATGTCTACTAAGAAACATGTAAATGTATGCTTATGAAATTTCGTTACTCTAAAATCCATGCCTATGATGATAAATGTCAGGTTACTCCTACAACCATGATTCCATTTGCTATATATTATGTTTTTGAATATTGAACTATTGCTTAGATTATGAAATGCAATTCCAAATCAATTTCCCTTGCAGAAAACTATTGAATGAAAATAGGTATGCAAGAAAGATCTTATATATATATATATATATTTCAATGTACATGGACTTCACGATAGTAGATGAAAAATCGAATGTGTCGACGCATTATGACTCCCTCATCATTATAAACAATAGATATATGAACAATATCTTGGTTGTGTGAACAGTTTATGTATTGGTTAATGGTGAGTCAGATCTACAACAAACTACTACTACTATAGTGTTATAGCTCTTGCGATGAAATATTTTCATCGTTACCTTCAGATGCAAGAGATATGTTACATTAAGCTATGTTTTATGTAATAAAATTCAAATTATAAAATTATAGTATAATTTATGTGTATGATATCAATTTTTTAATCATTTCATAGTCCAATACAATGATGTCAATGTTGTGCCAACTTATATAACCACTCTACAGCCCATGGTTATGATAACTATGATTTTCATGCTAAGAATACACTATTGTCATGACTATAATTCTAATGGTATGATTGTGTTAATGCTTATGAGTTCCTATTGCTATGTATATGATGTCAAATGTCAAGTTAATTACTATCTTTTGGCATTAAATGCTAAGCCAAACTTTTAGCTAAGTGATAATGATTTGACATCAAAATGTTTGGTCATTTACTATGCTTTTACATTAATAATGCATGCTTCACTCGAGACTATAGTTTAATTTCCCATTGATTTCATTAAGCATATGTATTTAAAGTTATAAAATGATCACATTATTAGAAAGTATATGCGCAAATCTATACTTCTTTGCTTAAATGCTCAAACAAGAGTGTACAAGTAACTTGTGAAATTTGGTTAGGTTATGAACTTTAATTTAAATAAAAAAATAAATAACAAGTTCACCATTAAAGTTTTTTAAATAAAATAAAGAGGTACAACACAAAGCATCACTGAAAATCTTTCTACTGAGTGGCTGAAATTGCCGATGTAATATTATTATATCTCCATATGTTAATTATGAGATTCAATGACATTTGCAAATAACAATTTTAAAAATGATATTGAAAATCTTATTATAATGATATCAAGATGTAATAAAATGTAGTCTATCTAATATCTAAAACACACTCACAATTGTTCTTCCTATAAAATATTATATTATTTAATAAATAAAAATTTTGCTTTAGAAGGGCTCATTATACCATTTACACACAGAAACAATACATTCAAATGGTGATATTTTTTCATGCGGATATATTTTTTTGGAATATAGGAGGAAAAATATCACATTCAAGAAAAAAAAATAGTTTTATACTTTCTTCATAAACAAACTACATTTAAGCTTAATTTTTACCTGGCAGATGAACCAAATCCATGTTCTTCTTCCACTTATCACTCGAAATTTCCATTGACAACCGGCTCTGCTGCTGCCGCAAAGAAGAGGAAGAAGAAGAAGAAGAAGAAGATGCATTCCTGTCGCCGGCCGCCATGAAGCAAACTCGCCGCCGCACAAATGGAGCATCCAGAACCCATGGGATCCTCAGATCTCTTTTGACCATGGAGCGGAATCCACACGGTGCCGTCAAAGCCATCACCATTCCTCCTTCTTCCTCTTTCCCGGAACAGACCAAGATTATAGCATGAGAGGAACTGAAAAGAGAATGAGAAGACAATACATACTGATAATGTTTCCTTTAAGGCCATTGCACAAACGGTTGGTGGGCGGAGTATAGCAGGCTAATTTGGCTCATCCCAAAAGCTACCACTTAGCACTTCCTCCGGGAGCTGAATTCCGCTTTAGCTTCCGTAGAATGCGAATGGCGAAATAGGTGGTGACCGGTGAGGCTTTTTTTTTCTTAATTCTTTATTTTTATTACATACATACATACATACATACATACATACATACATATATATATATTTCGTGAAAACGAAAGGTAAAAAGAAAAGCTTAAGATTGATGCAGACTGCAATAATTCTATAATAAATCTATACAATTTTCTATTTTTTTTTATTTCAAAGAGGAATGAGATTAACGTGCCAAAATATAGTAAGTTTTAATTTAAGAGTTTATAAAAGTATCAAAAATAAATAAATCATTATTTTAAAATTGAGTTATAGTAGTCTTCCATGTGAACTATTTCAATCTAAATTAAAAAAATCTGACGACTATTTTGATGCTTCTATAAACTCTAGTATTAGTCGGGGACTATGTCAACAATTTATTCTTACAAAAAAAGACTCATGTAAATAATTAAGGAGTATTTTTGCAAGCTATTCTTGCAAAAAGTTACTAGAGTGCATTGTAGGTTGTGTGGGATAAGAAAAAGGAGTTCTCCCAAGAGCCCTAGTGAAATTTTTCATAATAATAGTTAGCACATTGTGTTTTATGCATCAAATTAATATAGAAAATTTTTATTTTCTTAACCTAATAATATACATAATATGTCCATGATAATTTTATTTAGGGACATATGAGTGATTTTTTTTTCAATCAAAAGTATTATTGCTAAATACGAGTCAAAGTTTCTCATAGTCCTTGTTAAGTTAAGTTTGCATAAACATTTTAGACCGCTCCATATGATTGCATATGCAATGGATGGTCTTCTTTTTAGGATTTATTTATGATAACCTTCTGCCTGTTTTGTGTTTCAAATCACCACATATTTGTTTGAGGAATTGTTTTGTTGTTGCCTTCTAGAAGTTATTGTGGTAGAAAACTGTTTTTTTTTCTTCAATTCAATATGTTAAAATGTGATGACTGAAGGAAAATTGTTATCTGATTGTCTGATTTTATTGAAAAAAGACATATTTTTTTAATTATTATCGTAGTTTTCTAAGAAGTTAATTCCCCACCATAACTTTGTTTTTTTTTTCAATTCAATATGTTAAAATGTGAGGACTGAAGGAAAATTATTGTCTGATTTTATTGAAAAAAGATATATTTTTTCTTAATTTTATCATAGTTTTCTAAGAAGTTAATTCCCCACCATAACTTTACAACGATCTTTTTAAATAACCAAAGCCACCCTAAACAAACTCTGGTCAGCTTTCATGCATCATTTTTTACTTGTAATGAATTTAAATTTTTTGAACTCAACTTTGAAGTCATTATATAACATAATCAAAAAAATTTGTGTGTATTCTTTTAGTTATATAGCTTAATTTAAACCTTGTATTAGTCCAATAAGAAACACTTATACATCTAGATAGATGGCTAGATAGCTTAATACAAATTTATACATATCTTTTGCACATGCAGATTAAACTGCACTCAATTAATTAACCCACTAATATTGAAAGATATCTATAGATGAATCATATAAAACCTATTTAAGGCTAAGATATTTTCTAATCCCAATTATAAATCCAGTGTTCTGCCTAGTTTTGATCTAGTTGATGAATGACATGCAACCCTTGATCCTTCTTTAATTGACAAAAAAAATATTTAATTATTTTTATAGTCTTGCAGTTGATATAGTTTTGTCTAGAGGTATTAATGGCTTTTTATGGGTGCAAGCCTCCTTATGTAATTTCACTTTTGATGATGAAAAGCACTTTCATTTATGATAGTTTAAGGTATCTCATAATGTGTCAAAATAATGACTCTTCGTGTAAAGGGAAAAATGACTAATCCTTGTGCTTGGAACATATATGGCTGTGGTGTTCTTGTTCCTATGTATAAGCATAAACGAGCTAAGCATTAGCGAAGTGTTGCTTCACTCAACTAATTCAACAAGTTAGCCCTGGGAAAACATGAATCTCGATTCAGGGGTAAGCAGTCCGACAAGTAAGTTGGGTCTCCAACTCAAAATTAGTCAAGACCAGTCAATGAAACTAAGTCAAGTTACTCACAAAATTGATGCTTGGGTTAGGAGATAAGCTCAGAATCTCACTAAACTGCCTAATCAAGTGGTGAACCAACTGACATTAAATTTGAATAAAAGGTATTCGCAGAATCAGCCGAACGAAGAATTATCTATCACCTACCAAGCGAAGCAAGCGAACCAAGGTTTAGAAGAAGTCACAGATAAGATCGACCAAGAAGCTGTCATATTACCCTCTCGTGATTCGGTTCATTAGAAACGAATGAACAAAGATGAGCAAACGAGCAGAGGGTCACCACCGTCAGCAAATATTTATTTTACTTGTTTTGATGTATCAGATAATTGACGTTATAAACCTTCATTTCCTTCATACATAGTGGGAGCATAAAGATAAATGTGTGCTAGTATATCCCCTAAACCTATAAATATGAAAGCTCATTTTTACTATTCATTCCTTATCATATTATCTGCACTTTGTTCCTCGGGAAGGATTTGGGAAATTTTTTGGTTAAACACCCTAAAAGTTTCGGTAAACGTGGAATTTATGCCTCCAACAGGAAGAGAAGCATAGCACAGCGGCAATGCAACCACTCGATAGACACAGAACCAGACCGAAGAGATCGATAGTACGAGGGAGATAGTCCGACAACAAGTAATCAGAAGAAAGAACTAGTATTGAAAATGAGAGAACATATGGTGATGCCCTCCAAGAAGCCTTAGCTAGGGGGTCAAAACCCACAAAACAATAATCCCCATAAATATAGTCGCACAAAATCAAACAACAGGTGGGATAGACCGGTGTTTAATGGTTGATAATCCCAACCAAAGGAAGACGGATGCCACAACTCCCATTACCAAGGTATTGTTGGATCAGCCCCAGTAGAAAGATATCGCACCATACGGACCACAGCCCCCCCGCCCACGGGGAATACCTTTTCCAAACAGATCTCCAAAGCTGAACCACCCCAAAAGTTTAAGACCCCCAACCTCAATTCATATAAAGGTATCATATTATTATTGGGGTTCTTCTAGAGGGAAATTATGATGATATGCTTTTGTGACATATACAAACTTGGTACTATGTCATTTAAAGTAAACCAATATCCCCTTTCTTTAAGGTTTTTTATCTTCTTATAATGAATGATTATTCATATGTTTATCTTTGCTATATGACCTCATAGTTTTATAAATCATTAATTATGTATTTCTTTTATCCTAATTAGTTAATTTTTTATATAATTGTATTGTTGTACTTTTAAGTCAAGCTAATTTTATGTTTGTGATTTTCAACTTTTAGAAAATATGAGCTCGGGGACTTCCGGTGTCTCTAAAGACTTGTATTATAACTGCAGAATGCAGTGTTCTCTACTTATATCACAAAGAGAGAATAACATTGAGAGAAACTTTTACAAGTTTTCAAGAGAAAATATCAATAGAGAATTGTGACGGCTTTAGGTGGACATATTAGTGTCGGCACTATTTTTGGTGTGGGGTTTGCCCGTAAGAAGCTGTCGGTCATCGGAATTGAAATCCCGTTGCCCGCTTCGGAAGGACGTTTTAAAAAAATTAGTTTTGAAAAAGATGAAGTCAAACTGACCCCATAATTTTCATAGTTTAGATGAAAGAGCACTTTATCTCAAATCCTGTATCTATCTCGAAGGATGAACACAAGAATTGAGGGGGAGGCTCGATCAAATAAACTAAAGAAAGTTATGACAAAAAAAAAAACTGACACAAATCTTTGTCGTAGCAGCCACCCCATACAAATATTACCACTCTTGACAGAATCTACACAATGTTCTTTTGAAAAATATTAAATTTATTTTCGTCGTCCTTTATCACATAGTTTGACAAAATTACATCTTTTGTTGTGATACATGACCCTTCTTCACTGATGGTGAAACCTCGGCTATACCGCCAGTGACAACTACAAATGTAGCTAATGGGATGACAGAGGCTTTTCTTTCATTTCTAGGAAAGATCTCATCTTGATCATATCCTACACCTAAATTTACATGCTTACCACCCAATTTCTATGTATTTTCAAATCTAACACCTAAATTTTATTTTTCACATTTTAATACCACATAAATCTTATATGATTTTAAAAATACAACAAATTTATAGATTTAAAAAGTGAAATATATGCTCCCATCCACGCATAACACGTGCTAATAAAAACAAATCGAAGTTCGGGTGTTAGACATATAAATATATAGAATTTCAGTGATTTTTATGCAAATCTTTGTACTAAATATATATTTTATTGTTTCTAAAAGAAGTTGTACGGTGGTAAGGTTTGAGCATAACTCGTTGCATGCTAAATATAGACTATTTTTAAGACTACATAATCTGAAGTCCCAGTTTATCTTTATTAGCTCTAAACTCTTAGATTTTTGGAATTGACCTGATTTAGTATATGGATGGATTTAGTATCCGACAAATCTTCTTATCATGTCCCCATCCTTTTCAAATTATTAAAATTATTTATATTAATTAAATAAAATATATTACTGAAAGGTTTAAATTAATTTTATATTCATAGAATTAATCATTTTTTAGATTCTCAACGAATTACAGTTCAATACAAAACTTGAATTGCATCGAGCTCGAGTGGCTTAAAGAGGGCACGCCCAGGATGCAACACTGTCATGCTAAGAAGAGCTAACACAAGTGCGCTAGCAACGCGACTTGGGTGCACCGGCCTCTCGGAGCAGGTATGCCTAGTACTCTGTTCTTTAAAGTTGGGGCAGTGTCACGCTGGTAAGGATGTGCCGACCTACTAGCATGGGTGCATCTGGTGTTAGCATGACATGGGTGTGCCAGAGCCTAAGAGCGGGTGCCTTAAGCACGCATTGGGGAACTCAAAGTGGACATTTATAAGCTATTTGATACCACATATGAAAAAAATATGATCTCATAGGGTCAAGAGAATGCCCCAAACATGTAACATCAAAAGTCGATGGCAATAGGAAGAAGTGGATTGATTTCCTAAATTCACTTGGTTATATTGGCATCCAAGTTTGAGTTTAATAATGAAGTTGTATATTACCACTTTTGTGTCATGTGAAGAAAGGCTTAGGGGAGTTGTGGATTGCTTTCTCAAATTCACTTGGTTATATATGTTAATTTTGATGCCCGAGTTTTATAATGATATTGAAAAAGGCTTGAGGGAGCTATGAATTACTTTATTGACTCACTGGTTTATAATGTTATTTATTATGCTCAGATTTTATAATGAACTTTTTATTACCACTCTTATTCCATGTGGAGAAAGGACTGAGAGAGCTGTGGACTATTTTCTTGAATTCACTTGGTTATATATGGTAATTTTGATACTTAAGTGTTATGATGAATTTTTCTATTACCGCTTTTTTGTCCTCTGGAGAAAGATTTGGGGGATATGTGAATTGTTTTTATGAATTCACTTGGTTATATATGTGATAATTAAATTTAGTTTTATAATGAGGTTGGCTATTACCACTTTTGTGTCATGCAGAGAAATGGTTAGGGAGATGTTGATTATTTTCTTGAATTCACTTGGCCCTATGAGTTTATTAATGACTGTCCAAAATTACACTCGTCGGTATCCTTCATGTTTTGATATTAATTTTGTTACTGCAGATAAAAATTAGTCATATGTCCCTCCTAAAACATATGTAGATTGCCTAGGATAATCAATATCACAAGTTGTTGTGAGTTATCTGACTGTTGTGCTCAAAAGGGGGAAGATGCTGGGAGATGATTTAATTGCAATAGCAAATTACAAATGCATTAGTTAATTGGTAAAATGATGTTGTCTCTTACTACTTCTTTTTTCATGTTTAAGTGAAAACACTTACTATTTATTGTAATAGCTTTTTATGTAATGATATTCTTGTGAAATCTCTATTTTTCACAGTATTTTTTTCATTCATTCAAGAAGTATTTTATCATGCTTGGATGACCTCCTAAGAAACAGTGAATATAATATAAGTTTTTTTTGTTGCTTTTTTTTAATGTCTATAATGAGACATTTGGCATCATAGGTTCTTTTAGATGACATTTATATTTCTATGGATTTTGACATATATGAGATGTCATCAAGGAGACTAAGATCGCCTTCTTTGTTTGTCATATTAATGTTGGGGTTTTTTTGGAGGGCCATTATGATGATATGCTTTTGTGACATATACAAACTTGATATTATGTGATTTAAAGTAAACCATGATCCCCTTTCTTTAAGCTCTTCTATCTTCTTACAATGAATGATTATTCATAGGGTTTTCTTTGCTATAGGACCTCATAGTTTTATAATCATTAATTATGTATTTATTTTATCCTTATTAGTTAATTTTTTTTATATAATTGTATCGGTGTACTATCAAGTCATGTAATTTTATGTTTGTGATTTTCAACTTTTAGAAAATATGAGCTCGAGAACTTTCGGTGCTTCTAAAGTCTTGTACTATAACTACATAATGCAATGTTCTCTACTTACATTACAAAGAGATAATAATAGTGACAAAAAAATTTACAAGTGTCTAAGAGAATAGATCAACAGAGGACTGTGACATTTTCAGATGGAAAGATGAGTTGACTAGTCTACCTCTCAGACACGAAGAATGTCTTTGAAGAAAAATGTTATCTCATAAAATTGATTGTGTTTATTTTAAAATTTATATATTGATAATGATAATTGTTATTTTAATATTTTTATTTTTGATTTTGATTGGTGTGTTACTTTTGTTGAATTGGAAGTAAGCTCTAGAAGTAATATTTGAACTTATGTATTTTTTGAGAATTCTGAATGTAATTTTTGTTTTTATGTGTTATTTATTCAATATAGACCGGTTATCTCTTAAACAATATAACCATATAAGGGCAAAAATATCTTTCGCGTAGCAGCCGCCCCATACAAATATTACAACTCTTGTCACAATCTACCTAATGTTCTTTTGAAAAACATTAAATTTATCTTCGTCGTGTTTTATCACATAGTTTGACAAAATTACATCTTTTGTTGCGATACATGACCCTTTTTCATTGACCCTTTTTCACTGATGGTTCATTGATGGTGAAACCTCGACCATGCTGCCAGTGACAACAACAACTGTAGCTAAAGGGATGACAGAGGCTTTTCTTTCATTTCTACGAAAAATCTCTTCTTTATCATATCCAACACCTAAATTTACATGCTTGCCACCCAATTTCTATGTATTTTCAAATCCAACACCTAAATTTTATTTTTCACATTTTAATACTACATAAACTTCCTCATATGATATTAAAAATACAACAAATTTATATATTTAAAAAGTGAAATATATGCTCTGATCCACACATAACACGTGCATATAAAAAAAAATCAAAGTTTGGATGTTAGACATATAAATATATATAGTTTAAGTGATTTTTGTGCAAAACTTAGTACTAAATATTGATTTTATTATTTCTAAAAGAAGTTGTACCGTATTAGATTTTGAGCATAACTTATTGCATGCTAAATATAGACCATTTTCAAGACTGCATGATTTGAAGTCCTAGTTTATTTTTATTTAGCTCTAAACTCCTAGATTTTCGGAATTGACCTGATTTAGTAAATTGATGGATTTAAATATCCCACGAAACTTCTTATCATGTCCCCACCCTTTTCAAATTATTAAAATTATTTATATTAATACCACATAAACTTTCTTATATGATATTAAAAATATAACAAATTTATATATTTAAATAGTGAAATATATGCTCCGATCCACACATAACACGTGCATATAAAAAAATCAAAGTTTGGATGTTAGACATATAAATATATAGAATTTCAGTGATTTTTATGCAAAACATCGTACTAAATATATATTTTATTGTTTCTAACAGAAATTGTACGATAGCAGGGTTTGAGTATAACTCGTTGCATGCTAAATAAAAACAATTTTCAAGACTACATAATCTGAAGTCTCAGTTTATCTTTATTTAGCTCTAAACTCTTAGATTTTTGGAATTGACCTGATTTAGTAAATTGATGGATTTAAATATCCCATGAAACTTCTTATCATGTCCCCACCCTTTTCAAATTATTAAAATTATTTATATTAATTAAATAAAATATATTACTGACAGGTTTAAATTAATTTTATCTTGATAAAATTAATCATTTTTTAGATTCTCAACGAATTACAATTCAATAAAAAACTTGAATTACATCGAACTCGAGTGGCTTAAAGCGGGCACGCCCAGGATGCAACACTGTCATGCTAAGAAGAGCTAACACAAGTGTGCTAGCAACACGAATTGGGTGCACTGACCTCTCGGAGCCGGTATGCCTAGTTCTCTGTTCTTTAACGTTGGGGCAATGTCACGCTGGTAAGGATGTGCCGACCTACTAGCATGGGTGCACCTGGTGTTAGCATGACATGGGTGTGCCAGAGCCTAAGAGCGGGTGCCTTAAGCACGCATTGGGGAACTCAAAGTGGACATTTATAAGCTATGTGATACCACATATGAAAAAATATGATCTCATAGAGTCAAGAGAATGCCCCAAACATATAACATCAAAAATCAATGTCAAATATTTTTGAGATTCTAAACAAATTACCATTCAATAAAAATACTTAAATTACGTCGAGCTCGAGTGGCATAAAGCAGGCACGCCCAGGATGCAACACTTCCATGCTAAGAAGAGCTAACACAAGTGCGCTAGCATCGCGACTTGGGTGCACCGACCTCTCATAAGATTGATTGTCTTTGAAGAAAAAATGTTATCTTATAAGATTGATTGTGTGCGTTTTAAAATTAATATCTTGATAATGATAATTGTTATTTTAATATTTTTATTTTTGATTTTGATTGGTGTGTTTCTCACTGTTGAATTAGAAGTCACTTCTAAAAGTAATATTTGAGCTTATGTATTTTTTGAGGATTTTGAATGTAATTAGACCGATTATCTATTAAACAATACAACCATACAAGGGCAAAAATATCATTTTTTCATCAGTAACTACAACATGCTTGCTGCAGAATTGTACAAAAAATATTGACACAGTTTTCCCGTAGCAGCCGTCTCATACAAACATTACAGCTCTTGCCACAATCTACATAATGTTCTTTTGAAAAACATTAAATTTATCTTTGTCGTACTTTATCACATAGTTTGACAAAATTATATCTTTTGTTGCGATGCATGACCCTTCTTCATTTATGGTAAAACCTCAACTATGCTGTCAGTGACAACAACAAATGTAGCTAAAGGAATGACAGAGGCTTTTCTTTCATTTCTACGAAAGATCTCATCTTGATCATATCCAACACCTAAATTTACATGCTTACCATCGAATTTCTATGTATTATCATTTCCAACACCTAAATTTTATTTTTTACATTTTTATACTACCTAAGCTCTTTTATATGAAATTAAAAATACAACAGATGTATATATTTATTAAGTGAAATATATGCTCTCATCCATACATAATATGTGCATATAAAAAAATCAATTGTTTGGGTGTTAGACAGTTTGGGTGTTGACATATAAATATATAGAATTTCAGTGTTTTTTATGCAATATTCATACTAAATATATATTTTATTGTTTCTAAAAGAACTGGTATGGTAGCAGCATAACTTGTTGCATACTACATATAGACCATTTTCAAGACTACATGATATGAACTCCCACTTTATCTTTATTTAGCTCTAAACTCCTAGATTTTTGGAATTGACATGATTTAGCAAATTGATGGATTTTGACATCCTACGAAACTTCTTATCATGTCCCCAACCTATTCAAATTAATAAAATTATTTATATTAATTAAATAAATGTATTACTGAAAGCTTTAAATTAATTTTATATTCATAGAATTAATCATTTTTGAGATTCTCAACAAATTACAATTCAATAAAAAACTTAAATTACGTCGAGCTCGAGAAATTAATGAAAAATTTTATTACTTAAATCACATATTTATCAGTTCTAATTTCCTCCATTGAATTGTAAATAGCTGTGCGGTATCCTAATTCATGAATAATTAAGAGTTTATAGAACTTACCCAAACAAAATTAATTCCGTGAAATTAATTTTAAAATATTTAGTTGATATTTCTTGTTAATTAATATAGATAATATCATGAGCCGATCACGAGTTGTTTGTGAACAAAAAACCATTTAGACAACTCTTGTCTTGCATGTAGCCATTAGGGGTGTAAACGAGTCGAGCTTGATCGATTCTAGACTCGACTTGGTACAAAATATCATTGTTCGTGTTCGGCTCCTTTATATATCGAGTTCAAAAATTTGTTTGTGTTTGACTCGCTTGCTAATCGAGCCGAACATGAGCTATTCACGAATAATAAATTATTTTGACAACATTGATCATACAGTCGTATAGGATGTTTATGGTATGGAGAGATTTAAATCTTATATTTATATTAAAATATTCATTTGAATAAAATTTAATATATTTTTATTCTATTTTTTGTTAGTAATTTAAATTCATAATTTGTTGTAGTCAATTAAATTATTTAAAATTAACTCTCATTATA
>NW_018165530.1:91972-100301 GCF_001263595.1 Phalaenopsis equestris
CCCCGCAGAGAGACACACACATATATATATATATATATATATATATATATATATATATATATAATTATTGTAAGTCAAAACGAGCCGAACAAGAACGAGCACAGTTTTTTTCGTGTTCGGTTCGTCTATATATCGAGCGCAAAAAAATTATTTGTGTTCGGTCATTTGGAACAAGTGCAAACAAAACTTTGTTCGTGTTCGGTTCATCTATATATCAAGCGCAAAAAAATTATTTGTGTTCGGCTCATTTGCTTAGCAAACGAATCAAACACAAACTACTTAACGACCCGAACACGAGCTATTCGCGAGCAATGAGTCATTTTGACAACACTACTAAATATATAGATATATATTTTTCTTAAGGAAGTTGTACGGCCACAGGATTTGAGCATAACTCGTTACATATTAAATATAGATCATTTTCAAGACTAGATGATTTGAACGCCCACTTCATCTTTATTTAGCTCCCAACTCGTAGATTTTTGAAATTTGCCTTATTTAGTAAATTGATAAATTTAGATATCCCACTAATCTTCACGAGAATTATGTCACACAGGATGCCGAGCTGCAATGCCTATCCTGCGTGAGAACTTCTGATGTAGCTCTTTACTCGGGAAGCGAGTTTTCTTTTTGGGGTGGTTTCTCCGAACTTTGATGCACATGCTAATTTTGACAAAAAAAAATACCGAATTTTTATTTTAAAATTATTAAAATATATTATTAAAAGCTATAAATTTAATCATGTATATTTATCAAGTCTAATTTCCTCCATTGAATTGTATAGCTGTGAACAGTATCCTAATTCATTAATAATTAAGAGTTCATAAAACTACCCAAACAAAATTATACCATGAAATTAAACTTTTTAAAAATACTTAATTGATATTTCTTATTAATTAATGAAGACAATATCAAAAATTTTAAAATAAAAATCCAGCCAAGTTCGTGAAAACGAAAGGTAAAAAGAAAAGCTTAAGATTGATGCAGACTGCAATAATTCTATAATAAATCTATACAATTTTCTATTTTTTTTTATTTCAAAGAGGAATGAGATTAACGTGCCAAAATATAGTAAGTTTTAATTTAAGAGTTTATAAAAGTATCAAAAATAAATAAATCATTATTTTAAAATTGAGTTATAGTAGTCTTCCATGTGAACTATTTCAATCTAAATTTAAAAAATCTGACGTCTGTTTAGATGCTTCTATAAACTCTGGTATTAGTCGGGGACTATACCGACAATTTATTCTTACAAAAAAAAAACTCATGTAAATAATTAGGGAGTATTTTCGCAAGTTATTCTTGCAAAAAGTTACTAGAGTGCATTGTAGGTTGTGTGGGATAAGAAAAAGGAGTTCTCCCAAGAGGCCTAGTGAAATTTTTCAGAATAATAGTTAGCACATTGTGTTTTATGCATCAAATTAATATAGAAAATTTTTATTTTCTTAACCTAATAATATCCATAATATGTACATGATAATTTTATTTAGGGACATATGAGTGATTTTTTTTTTCAATCAAAAGTATTATTGCTATAGAAATACGAGTCAAAGGTTCTCATAGTCCTTGTTAAGATAAGTTTGCATAAACATTTTAGACCGCTCCATATGATTGCATATGCAATGGATGGTCTTCTTTTTAGGATTTATTTATGATAGCCTTCTACGTGTTTTGTGTTTCAAATCACCACATATTTGTTTGAGGAATTGTTTTGTTGTTGCCTTCTAGAAGTTATTGTGGTAGAAAACTGTTTTTTTTTCTTCAATTCAATATGTTAAAATGTGATGACTGAAGGAAAATTGTTATCTGATTTTATTGAAAAAAGATATATTTTTTTAATTATTATCATAATTTTCTAAGAAGTTAATTCTCCACCATAACTTTACAACGATCTTTTTAAATAACCAAAGCCACCCTAAACAAACTCTGGTCAGCTTTCATGCATCATTTTTTACTTGTAATGAATTTAAATTTTTTTAACTCAACTTTGAAGTCATTATATAACATAATCAAAAAAATTTGTGTGTATTCTTTTAGTTATATAGCTTAATTTAAACCTTGTATTAGTCCAATAAGAAACACTTATACATCTAGATAGATGGCTAGATAGCTTAATACAAATTTATACATATCTTTTGCACATGCAGATTAAACTGCACTCAATTAATTAACCCACTAATATTGAAAGATATCTATAGATGAATCATATAAAACCTATTTAAGGCTAAGATATTTTCTAATCCCAATTATAAATCCAGTGTTTTGCCTAGTTTTGATCTAGTTGATGAATGACATGCAACCCTTGATCCTTCTTTAATTAACAAAAAAAATATTTAATTATTTTTATAGTCTTGCAGTTGATATAGTTTTGTCTAGAGGTATTAATGGCCTTTTATGGGTGCAAGCCTCCTTATGTAATTTCACTTTTGATGATGAAAAGCACTTTCATTTATGATAGTTTAAGGTATCTCATAATGTGTCAAAATAATGACTCTTCGTGTAAAGGGAAAAATGACTAATTCTTGTGCTTGGAACAGATATGGCTGTGGTGTTCTTGTTCCTATGTATAAGTATAAACGAGCTAAGCATTAGCGAAGTATTGCTTCACTCAACTAATTCAACAAGTTAGCCCAACATCAATTGATATCACACAAAAAATCTTCTCAAAAGCTATAGTTATACTTATAGTCACACACACACACACACACACACACACACACACACACACACACACACACACACACAGTTGGATCTCCAACTCAAAATCAGTCAAGACCAGTCAATGAAACTAAGTCAGGTTACTCACAAAATTGATGCTTAGGTTAGGAGATAAGCTCAGAATCTCACTAAACTGTCTAATCAAGTGGTGAACCAACTAACATTAAATTTGAATAAAAGATGTTCGCAGAACCAACCGAACGAAGAATTATCTATCACCTACCAGGAGAAGCAAGCAAACCAGGGTTTAGAAGAAGTCACAGATAAGGTCGACCAAGAAGCTCTCATATTACCCTCTCGTGGTTCGGTTCATTAGAGACGAATGAACAAAGATGAGCAAACGAGCAAAGGGTCACCGCCGTCAGCAAATATTTATTTTACTTATTTTGATGTATCAGATAATTGACGTTATAAATCTTCAATTCCTTCATACATAGTGGGGACATAAAGATAAATGTATGCTAGTATATCCCCTAAACCTATAAATATGAAAGCTCATTTTGACTATTCATTCCCTATCATATTATATGCACTTTATTCCTCGGGAAGGATTCAGGAAATTTTTTAGTTCAACACCCTGAAAGTTTCGGTGAGCATGGAATTTATGCCTCCAACAGGAAGAGAAACATAGCACAATGACAATGCAACCACTCGATAAACACAGAACCAAACCGAAGAGATCGATAGTACGAGGGAGATAGTCCGACAACAAGTAATCCGAAGAAAGAACAACTAGTATTGAAAATGAGAGAACATATGGTGATGCCCTCCAAGAAGCCTTAGCTAGGGGGTCAAAACCCACAAAACAATAATCCCCATAAATATAGTCGCACAAAATCAAACAACAGGTGGGATAGACCGGTGTTTAATGGTTGATAATCCCAACCAAAGGAAGACGGATGCCACAACTCCCATTACCAAGGTATTGTTGGATCAGCCCCAGTAGAAAGATATCGCACCATACGGACCACAGCCCCCCCGCCCACGGGGAATACCTTTTCCAAACAGATCTCCAAAGCTGAACCACCCCAAAAGTTTAAGACCCCCAACCTCAATTCATATAAAGGTATCATATTATTATTGGGGTTCTTCTAGAGGGAAATTATGATGATATGCTTTTGTGACATATACAAACTTGGTATTATGTCATTTAAAGTAAACCAATATCCCCTTTCTTTAAGGTTTTCTATCTTCTTATAATGAATGATTATTCATATGTTTATCTTTGCTATATGACCTCATAGTTTTATAAATCATTAATTATGTATTTCTTTTATCCTAATTAGTTAATTTTTTATATAATTGTATTGTTGTACTTTTAAGTCAAGCTAATTTTATCTTTGTGATTTTCAACTTTTAGAAAATATGAGCTCGGGGACTTCCGGCGGCGTCTCTAAAGAATTGTACTATCACTGCAGAATGCAATGTTCTCTACTTATATCACAAAGAAAGAATAACATTGAGAGAAACTTTTACAAGTTTTCAAGAGAATATATCAATAGAGGATTGTGCCAGTTTTATGTGGACAGATTAGTTTGACGAGTTTACCTCAAATACTGATCAGACATAGAGAATGACTTTGGAGAAAAATGTTTGCATTTTAAAATTAATATCTTAATAATAATAATTGTTATTTTAATATTTTTATTGTTGATTTTGACGATGTCTCTAAAGACTTGTACTATAACTGCAGAATGCAATGTTCTCTACTTACATCACAAAGAAAGAATAACAATGAGAGAAACTTTTACAAGTTTTCAAGAGAATATATCAATAGAGGATTGTGCCAGTTTTATGTGGACAGATTAGTTTGACGAGTTTACCTCAAATACTGATCAGACATAGAGAATGACTTTGGAGATCTTTGGAGAAAAATGTTATCTCATAAAATGGATTGTGTGCATTTTAAAATTAATATCTTAATAATGATAATTGTTATTTAAATATTTTTATTGTTGATTTTGATTGTTGTGATACTGCTGAATTGGATGTCAGTTCTAGATATAGTATTTGAACTTATGTATTTTTTTAGGATTCTGAATGTAATTTCTGTTTTTATATATGAGTTATCCAACACGGGCTGGTTATATTATAAGAAATACAACAATACAAGGGCAAAATTATTTTTTTCCACCAGCAAGTTTCCACCAGCAAGTACAATATATCTGTTGTAGAACTGTACAAAAAAAAAAGAAACTGACACAAATCTTTGTCGTAGCAGCCACCTCATATAAATATTACCACTCTTGACAGAATCTACACAATGATCTTTTGAAAATATTAAATTTATTTTCGTCGTGCTTTATCATATAGTTTGACAAAATTACATCTTTTGTTGTGATACATGACCCTTCTTCACTGATGGTGAAACCTCGGCTATACCGCCAGTGACAACAACAAATGTAGCTAAAGGGATGACAGAGGTTTCTCTTTCATTTCTATGAAAGATCTCATCTTGATCATATCCTACACCTAAATTTACTCTTACCACTCAATTTCTATGTATTTTTAAATCCAACACCTAAATTTTATTTTTTACATTTTAATACCACATAAACTTTCTTATATGATTTTAAAAATACAACAAATTTATAGATTTAAAAAGTGAAATATATGCTCCCATCCACGCATAACACGTGCTAATAAAAACAAATCGAAGTTCGGGTGTTAGACATATAAATATATAGAATTTCAGTGATTTTTATGCAAATCTTTGTACTAAATATATATTTTATTGTTTCTAAAAGAAGTTGTACGGTGGCAATGTTTGAGCCATAACTCGATGCATGCTAAATATAGACTATTTTTAAGACTACGTGATCTGAAGTCCCAGTTTATCTTTATTTAGTTCTAAACTCCTAGATTTTTGGAGTTGGCCTGATTTAGTATATGGATGGATTTAATATCCCACAAATCTTTTTATCATGTCCCCACCCTTTTCAAATTATTAAAATTATTTATATTAATTAAATAGAATATATTACTGACAGGTTTAAATTAATTTTATATTCATAAAATTAATCATTTTTTAGATTCTCAACGAATTACAATTCAATAAAAAACTTGAATTACATCGAACTCGAGTGGCTTAAAGCGGGCACGCCCAGGATGCAACACTGTCATGCTAAGAAGAGCTAACACAAGTGTGCTAGCAACACGAATTGGGTGCACTGACCTCTCGGAGCCGGTATGCCTAGTTCTCTGTTCTTTAACGTTGGGGCAGTGTCACGCTGGTAAGGATGTGCCGACCTACTAGCATGGGTGCACCTGGTGTTAGCATGACATGGGTGTGCCAGAGCCTAAGAGCGGGTGCCTTAAGCACGCATTGGGGAACTCAAAGTGGACATTTATAAGCTATTTGATACCGTGATACCACATATGAAAAAATATGATCTCATGGAGTCAAGAGAATGCCCCAAACGTGTAACATCAAAAATCGATGTCAATAAGAAGAAGTGGATTGATTTCCTAAATTCACTTGGTTATATTGGCGTCTAAGTTTGAGTTTAATAACGAAGTTGTATATTACCACTTTTTTTCATGTAAAGAATTGTCATGTGAAGAAAGGCTCAGGGGAGTTGTAGATTGCTTTCTCAAATTCACTTGGTTATATATATTAATTTTGATGCCCGAGTTTTATAATGATATTGAAAAACGCTTGAGGGAGCTATGAATTACTTTATTGACTCACTGGCTTATAATGTTATTTATTATACTCAGATTTTATAATGGACTTTTTATTACCACTCTTATGCCATGTGGAGAAAGGGCTGAGAGAGCTGTGGATTATTTTCTTGAATTCACTTGGTTATATATGGTAATTTTGATACTTAAGTGTTATGATGAATTTTTCTATTACCACTTTTTTGTCCTCTAGAGAAAGATTTGGGGGATATGTGAATTGCTTTCTTGAATTCACTTGGTTATATATGTGATAATTAAATTTAGTTTTATAATGAGGTTGGCTATTACCACTTTTGTGTCATGCAGAGAAATGGTTAGGGTGATGTTGATTCTTTCCTTGAATTCACTTGGCCCTATGAGTTTCGTAATGACTCTCCAAAATTACACTCGTAGGTATTCTTCACGCTTTGATATTAATTTTATTACTGCAGATGAAAATTAGTCATATGTCCCTCCTAAAACATATGTATATTGCATAGGATAATCAATATCACAAGTTGATTGTGATTTAATTGAGTGTTGTACTCAAAATGGGGAAGGTGCTGTGAGATGATTTAATTGCAATAGCAAATTACAAATGCATTAGTTAATTGGTAAAATGATGTTGTCTCTTACTACTTTATTTATGTTTAAGTGAAAACACTTACTATTTATTGTAATAGCTTTTTATGTAATGATATTCATGTGAAATCTCTATTTTTCACAGTATTTTTTTCATTCATTCAAGAAGTATTTTATCATGCTTGGATGGCCTCCTAAGAAACAGTGAATATAATATAAGTTTTTTTTGTGTTTTTTTTAATGTCTATAATGAGCATTTGGCATCATAGGTTCTTTTAGATAACATTTATATTTCTATGGATTTTGACATATATGAGATGTCATCAAGGAAACCAAGATTCCCTTCTTTGTTTGTCATATTAATGTTGGGGTTTTTTTGGAGGGTCGTTATGATGATATGCTTTTGTGATATATACAAACTTGATATTATGTGGTTTAAAGTAAACCAAGATCCCATTTCTTTAAGCTCTTCTATCTTCTTATAATGAATGATTATTCATAGGTTTTTCTATGCTATAGGACCTCATAGTTTTATAATCATTAATTAAGTATTTATTTTATCCTTATTAGTTAATTTTTTTTATATAATTGTATCGGTGTACTATCAAGTCATGTAATTTTATGTTTGTGATTTTCAACTTTTAGAAAATATGAGCTCGAGAACTTTCGGTGCTTCTAAAATTTTGTACTATAACTACATAATGCAATGTTCTGTACTTACATTACAAAGAGATAATAATAGTGACAAAAAATTTTACAAGTGTCTAAGAGAATAGATCAACAGAGGACTGTGACATTTTCAGATGGAAAGATGAGTTGACTAGTCTACCTCTCAGACACGAAGAATGTCTTTGAAGAAAAATGTTATCTCATAAAATTGATTGTGTTTATTTTAAAATTTATATATTGATAATGATAATTGTTATTTTAATGTTTTTATTTTTTATTTTGATTGGTGTGTTACTTATTGTTGAATTGGAAGTAAGCTCTAGAAGTAATATTTGAACTTATGTATTTTTTGAGAATTCTGAATGTAATTTTTGTTTTTATGTGTTATTTATTCAATATAGACCGGTTATCTCTTAAACAATATAACCATATAAGGGCAAAAATATCTTTCGCGTAGCAGCCGCCCCATACAAATATTACAACTCTTGTCACAATCTATACAATGTTTTTTTGAAAAACATTAAATTTATCTTAGTCGTGTTTTATCACATAGTTTGACAAAATTACATTTTTTGTTGCGATACATGACCCTTTTTCACTGATGGTGAAACCTCGACTATGCTGCCAGTGACAACAACAACTGTAGCTAAAGGGATGAGAGAGGCTTTTCTTTCATTTCTACGAAAAATCTCTTCTT
>NW_018165530.1:101809-102358 GCF_001263595.1 Phalaenopsis equestris
ACATAACACGTGCATATAAAAAAATCAAAGTTTGGATGTTAGACATATAAATATATAGAATTTCAGTGATTTTTATGCAAAACATCATACTAAATATATATTTTATTATTTCTAAAAGAAGTTGTACCGTACCGTATCAGGTTTTGAGCATAACTCGTTGCATGCTAAATATAGATCATTTTCAAGACTACATGATCTGAAGTCCCAATTTATTTTTATTTAGGTATAAACTCCTAGATTTTTGGAATTGACCTGATTTAGTAAATTGATGGATTTAGATATCCCACAAAACTTCTTATCATGTCCCCACCCTTTTCAAATTATTAAAATTATTTATATTAATACCACATAAACTTTCTTATATGATATTAAAAATATAACAAATTTATATATTTAAAAAGTGAAATATATGCTCTGATCCACACATAAAATGTGCATATAAATGCAACACTTAAATTTTATTTTTCACATTTTAATATCATATAAACTTTCTTATATGATATTAAAAAAACAACAAATTTATATATTTAAAAAGTGAAATATATGCTC
>NW_018165530.1:102459-116088 GCF_001263595.1 Phalaenopsis equestris
TTACTAAATATATATTTTATTGTTTCTAAAAGAAGTACGATAGTTGGGTTTGAGCATAACTCGTTGCATGCTAAATAAAGACAATTTTCAAGACTACATGATCTGAAGTCCCAGTTTATCTTTATTTAGCTCCAAACTCTTAGATTTTTGGAATTAACCTGATTTAGTAAATTGATAGATTTAAATATCCTACGAAACTTCTTATCATGTCCCCACCTTTTTCAAATTATTAAAATTATTTATATTAATTAAATAAAATCTATTACTGAAAGGTTTAAATTAATTTTATATTCATAAAATTAATCATTTTTGAGATTCTCAACAAATTACAATTCAATAAAAAACTTAAATTACGTCGAGCTCGAGTGGCTTAAAGCAGGCACGCCCAGGATGCAACACTTCCATGCTAAGAAGAGCTAACACAAGTGCGCTAGCATCGCGACTTGGGTGCACCGGCCTCTCGGGTTGGGTGCACCAACCTCTCATAAGATTGATTGTCTTTGAAGAAAAATGTTATCTTATAAGATTGATTGTGTGTGTTTTAAAATTAATATCTTGATAATGATAATAGTTATTTTAATATTTTTATTTTTGATTTTGATTGGTGTGTTACTCACTGTTGAATTAGAAGTCACTTCTAAAAGTAATATTTGAGCTTATGTATTTT
Organism: Phalaenopsis equestris; assembly: GCF_001263595.1. Classification (NCBI taxonomy): domain Eukaryota; kingdom Viridiplantae; phylum Streptophyta; class Magnoliopsida; order Asparagales; family Orchidaceae; genus Phalaenopsis; species Phalaenopsis equestris. The sequence continues at coordinate 103,127 of NW_018165530.1, forward strand.
TTGAGGATTTTGAATGTAATTTCTGTTTTTATGTATGAGATATTCAATACAGACCAATTATCTATTAAACAATACAACCATACAAGGGCAAAAATATCATTTTTTCATCAGTAACTACAACATGCTTGCTGCATTTTGTTGCAGAATTGTACCAAAAATATTGACACGCAGCTTTCCCGTAGCATCCGTCTCATACAAACATTACATCTCCTACCAAAATCTACAGAATGTTCTTTTGAAAAACATTAAATTTCTTTCCCGTAGCATCTTTCTCATAGAAACATTACAGCTCTTACCATAATCTACAGAATGTTCTTTTGAAAAACATTAAATTTATCTTCGTCGTACTTTATCACATAGTTTGACAAAATTATATCTTTTGTTGCGATACATGACCCTTCTTCACTGATGGTGAAACCTCGGCTATACCGCCAGTGGGCTTTTCTTTCATTTCTACGAAAGATCTCATCTTGATCATATCCAACACCTAAATTTACATGCTTACCATCGAATTTCTATGTATTATCATTTCCAACACCTAAATTTTATTTTTTACATTTTTTATTTTTTACATTTTTATACTACTTACATTTTTATACTACCTAAACTCTTTTATATGAAATTAAAAATACAACAAATTTATAAATTTATAAAGTGAAATATATGCTCTCATCCATACATAACATGTGCATATAAAAAAAATCAATGTTTGGGTGTTAGACATATAAATATATAGAATTTCAGTGTTTTTTATGCAATTATCGTACTAAATATATATTTTATTGTTTCTAAAAGAAGTTGTATGGTAGCAGCATAACTTGTTGGATGCTAAATATAGACCATTTTCAAGACTACATTATATGAACTCCCACTTTATCTTTATTTAGCTGTAAACTCCTAGATTTTTGGAATTGACACGATTTAGCAAATTGATGGATTTAGATATCCTACGAAACTTTTTATCATGTCCCCAACCTATTCAAATTAATAAAATAATTTATATTAATTAAATAAAATATATTACTGAAAGCTTTAAATTAATTTTATATTCATAGAATTAATCATTTTTTAGATTCTCAACGAATTACAGTTCAATACAAAACTTGAATTGCATCGAGCTCGAGTGGCTTAAAGAGGGCACGCCCAGGATGCAACACTGTCATGCTAAGAAGAGCTAACACAAGTGCGCTAGCAACGCGACTTGGGTGCACCGGCCTCTTATAGAACTTACCCAAACAAAATTAATTCCGTGAAATTAAACTTTTTTAAAATAATTAGTTGATAATTCTTATTAATTAATATAGATAATATCATGAGCCGATCACGAGTTGTTTGTGAACAAAAAACCATTTAGACAACTCTAGTCTTGCATGTAGCCATTAGGGGTGTAAGCGAGTTGAGCTTGATCGATTCTAGACTCGGCTTGGTACAAAATATCATTGTTTGTGTTTGCTCCTTTATATATCGAGTTCAAAAATTTGTTTGTGTTTGACTCGCTTGCTAATCGAGCCGAACATGAGCTATTCACGAATAATAAATTATTTTGACAACATTGATCATACAGTCGTAGGATGTTAATGGTAAAGCGAGATTTAAATCTTGTTATTTATATTAAGATATTCATTTGAATAAAATTTAATATATTTTTATTCTATTTTTTGTTAGTAATTTTAATTCATAATTTGTTGCAGTCAATTAAATTATTAAAAATTAACACTTATTATATATAATTATTTTGAGCCGAACACGAACGAACAAAATTTTATCCATGATCAACTCGTTTATATATTAAGGGTAGGGCGAGATTTAAATCTTGTTATTTATATTAAAAGAAATGAATAGAAATTAATATTTTTTTTTTTAATTAATAATTTTAATGGATTATAAATCTTTGTACTATATATATATATATATATGCGCACATACCCCGACTCATTGGTGTCAGCTTCGACGTACCTGACGAGAGCCTGACCAAAGTGGTTGACCGTCGATCAACGTTTACTTATATATATCGAACCCGTGACCAGAGGGGACTTACAGTGAACCCAGCTAACCAACAAGCCACGACTTGAGACACACACACACACACACACACACACACACACACACATATATAATTATTGTAAGCCAAAACGAGCCGAAAAAGAACGAGCACAATTTTTTACGTGTTCGGTTCATCTATATATCAAGCGCAAAAAAAGTGAACCCAGCTAACCAACAAGCCACGACTCGAGACACACACACACACACACATATAATTATTGTAAGTCAAAACAAGCCGAAAAAGAACCAGCACAATTTTTTACGTGTTCGGTTCGTCTATATATCAAGCACAAAAAAAATATTTGTTTTCGGCTCATTTGGAACAAGAGCAAACAAAACTTTGTTCGTGTTATATTTGTTTTCGGCTAATTTGGAACAAGAGCAAACAAAACTTTGTTCGTGTTCGGTTCATCTATATATCAAGCGCAAAAAAATTATTTGTGTTCGGCTCATTTGCTTAGCAAATGAATCGAGCACATGCTACTTAACGACCCGAACACGAACTGCTCGCGAGCAATGAACCATTTTGACAACACAACTAAATATAGATATATATTTTTCTTAAGGAAGTTGTACGACAACAGGATTTGAGCATAACTCATTACATACTAAATATAGATCATTTTCAAGACTACATCATCTGAACTCCCACTTCATCTTTATTTAGTTCCAAACTCCTAGATTTTTGGAATTCGACTTATTTAGTAAATTGATGAATTTAGATATCCCACAAAACTTCTTGAGAATCATGTCCACACAAGATACCGAGCTGCAATGCCTATCATGCGTGAGAACTTCTGATGTAGCTCTTTACTCGGGAAGCGAGTTTTCTTTTTGGGGTGGTTTCTCCGAAGTTTGATGCACTGCTAATTTTGACAAAAAAAAAATACCGAATTTTTATTTAAAATTATTAAAATATATTATTAAAAGCTTTAAATTTAATAATGTATATTTAATTTAATCATGTATATTTATCAAGTCTAATTTCCTCCATTGAATTGTATAGCTGTGAACAGTATCCTAATTCATTAATAATTAGGAGTTCATAAAACTACCCAAACAAAATTATACCATGAAATTAAACTTTTTAAAAATACTTAATTGATATTTCTTATTAATTAATGAAGATAATACCAAAAATTTTAAAATAAAAATCCCGCCAAGTTCGTGAAAACGAAAGGCAAAAAGAAAAGCTTAGGACTGATGTAGACTGCAAGAATTCTATTATAAATCTAAATGCCTCAGTTTGCTAAATTTGATGAATGAGGCCTGTAACTAAATGCCCACAATTTAAGGCTGACAGCGAAGCCACGAGAAATTTTCGGTTATATCATCCAAAAAAACGATCTTTAAATACCGCACCCGGATGCAAGATCAAAAGCTATGGCAGAACAGCTTTTTAAACAACCAAATATATGATTTTTTTAATTTAGGAAAAAAGCACAGGCTGGAGAAACCATTTTGGTTTCTCAAAAAACAGTCATAAATGACAAACTTAGATAGTTTTAATTGTACATACGATAAGAAGACAGCAGTAGACATAAAAGAAGAGCCCGGAGTCGTCCCTCCGGCTAAATCTTCTGCCAATGCCGGGCCACCAGAGGCTTCACCATTGAAGAAGGGACCCTGGACTGCAGCAGAAGATGCAATTTTGATAGAGTATGTAAAGACGCATGGGGAAGGTAATTGGAATGCCGTTCAAAAGAACATCGGGCTGCAACGTTGTGGCAAGAGTTGCCGTCTTCGATGGGCTAATCATCTTCGTCCCAATTTAAAAAAAGGATCTTTTTCTCCAGAAGAAGAAGCTCTTATACTTTATCTTCATTCTCAGCTTGGCAACAAATGGGCTCGAATGGCTGCGCATGTAATTCTCTCTTTCTTTTGGTTTTAGTCTTCTCTTAAATTTATTTTCAAGTAAAGTGTATTATTGTATCTGATAGTTGCCAGGCAGAACAGACAATGAGATAAAGAATTATTGGAACACGAGAATCAAAAGACGGCAAAGAGCGGGGCTTCCGCTTTATCCACCCAACATTCAGCAGAAAGTTGATGGTCAGAACCAAAGACAGGAGACGTTCACCAACATCCAAAAGCATTGTTTGGCAAAAAATTATAATCCTCATATTTCTCCAACTATGACCACTGGATATGATAATATTGACACTGTTAATGGCAACACGAATTACATCGGAAACTTCAATGATAACGAATCACCTCAACAACTTCAATCATTTTATTGTCCTGTCAAGATGGAGCACAGTCCAACAGCATTATTACCTCCCTATATTGAGAATCAAAATTGGCTTGTGCCACCGCCAACAACAACGCTTGTGGACTACAACAATATATATCATCATAATCAATTTAAAGGTTCACAATTTCCTGAGAAACTATACAATCAAGATGTTTTGCTTGAGAACATGCCACTCAGCAGTGTTGCTGCAATGGAGCCTCCATCTCCACGGCTGCCATCAACTCCGAACTGTAACGAATCAATCATGAATTGCTTCTATCATATGGATAACTCGAATAACTCATATAACACTTCAGGTGAACTCTTTTAAGTTCGCTCTATCTATTATTGAATAGGCTACTTTGAAATTATTTTTTAATGAAATATAATTTGGCTTTAATTTTGTAGTCTATCAAGTCATGCAACCGGCTCACACAATGGTAAATGAGGATGTATCATGTCCAGCGGACAAGAATAAAGTTTATACAACCACGATACTAACAGGTAAGTTCCCTAACAAGTCTGAGTTAAGTTCATCATCAAAGATGATTGATGATGATATATGCAATGAGATGCAACAGCCAGCCTCGAATCCCTCCATGAATTATGATTATACCATGGGACCGGCCGGTTCATGGGAGCATATGTCAAGCATTAATTATCGACCAAATTGTTAACACATTAGATCACTAGGTCAATATAGTGACCGCGCTCTACCTTAATAGTTTCATCGACTAAATTCTTGGATATGTAGTGTTTGAAATTATAAAGTTGTAAGTTGAGCTTAAGACTCTGTTTGAGGCAGCTGCATCTTACCCGACTGTTTTGCAACTGTTTGTAAATAAATGACCATTCTGCCCCTATTAAGTAATGCTATTTGTAACAAAACAATCTTTGACTATATATTCAATAATAAAGAAGCATAAAAGTAAATTTTATTTTTTTAGAACATATCTATGTTTTGAATCTTTTGATTTTTTATCCCTAAAAACCTCATCAAAATACTTTCATCATGCTTAATTAGCTAGACACAGTTTTTCATTATAATATATAAGATTGGAGATCAAATACACAATATCGATAATGTAACAATGCTTAATTTGGAATTATAAGATAAATGGAAATTAAAGAAAGTGTTGATAATTTTTGGTAGTCTATTTTGAATGTGCAAAATGCTAATTTTTTTGTTACATTTAGAGGTTATTGAATTTGAATTTTTTCGAGAGTTACACCCAAAAAATAGAGCATAAGACCAAAGGGGGGATAAAGATAGGGGGAGGAGAAGTGCACAGTAACTTGCCCCACAGGGGCAAACTGTGGTATTCTCGGGCTCTTACAACCCTTTTATATAATCAAGTTTTTATGAATACATGACGCGAGAGAGAGAGAGAGAGAGAGGGCCCAAAAGTACCCCTTACATGAAATGATCCTATATTTATATGGGATAAAGTATAATTTGAAGTTGTTACATTTCTAACCCCATTTTAATGAGAGTTGTATAATTTATTTTGGGTATTTTACATATGTGGGCCTGTGACCGTAAGAGTATTGGATTGTCCAGACTGTGTATCATCAAGGCTACTGGTCGTTTGAATTGCGGGTTGTCTACACAGCTGATCGTTCAAACGGCGGGTTGGTCATCCATGTTGGGTCGTCAAAGTTGAGTCAGTTACCACTTCTAGGTCGGTCCTCCAGGCTAGGTAGTCAAGGTTAGGTTGGACATCCAAGCTGGGCCAGTCATCTAGACTGGGTCAGTCGTCTCTTTGGGTTGATCAACCCTCTAGATCGTTCATGCCTCTAGGTCGATCGTCCAAGATAGTTCGTTTAGGCTAGGTCAATCGTTCATGTTGGGTCAGTTGTTCAGGCTGAGCCATCCATCTGAGAGATTCAATCTAATGTATTTTTTTTGTACATATTTAGTTCTTCAGGCTGGGTCAGTTGTTCAGGCTGAGCCATCCGCTAGGCATTACTGGTCTCTGGCTCAGTTGGTGTTTTTCAATCGACTAATGTGGCCTGACCGTCAGCCTTATATATATCTTAAAGAAATTTTCTTTTTTCTGAACATTTTTAAGTAAATGTAAATGAAATTCTATGAAGATAATTTGAGCGTAAAATAAAGTGGAGTTCTTTGTCATTTTTCACCTTTGTTTTGTGTTTTACTTCTTAACAGGTGTTTAATTTTCCTTGTGACAAGCATTTTGCTTATGATGATTGATGGGTTGACTTTCCAAGGGATTCTTTTAATAATTTTTGTCAAGTTATCGCCCGAATCAAGTCTTACACCATGTATGTCTCATTTGATTGGTCATATCATCACCTTAGACATGTCGTACCTTTTTCTAGACGTATTAAGTAGATCTTATCGTTGACTTCATGAGGTTAACCGTTTATACTTTTGGGATTATTTGCATTCCACTCATCGCAAATCTTATCACTAATGAGTATGGAACCATCTTAGAGCTTGACTTGTGCCAAATTAGGAGACCTAGGCTTTTAATGCTTGGGAGTTGTTGGGTCGTTTCTTGTGTAGTTTGTCAATTGGACATTAATCATCATTGTCAATTTTATTGCTTGAATTGAACTTCAGCCACTTGGTCGCCCGAGTTTATTAAGTGTTGGTCAGATTTTGACCACCTATTACACATAACTTTTTAATTTTCTTGAGTGTTGGTCAGACAGTGGGTCATCCTGGGTTAGTTTCCCAGGCTTGATCATCCAGTTTGCGTTGGTCATCCATGTTGGATTGGTCATCCTTCAAGTTCGGTTGCCCAGGTTGGGTTGATTGTGAATTGGCAGGGCCAAGCTTAATCCTCGTTTCTTCTCCATGTACTGCTCATTTTCTTGTCCGCGACATGATTCAAACTCATCGCACATTTTAGAATGTTGAATTTAAATTTGTCTGTGAATCACACTCAAAGAATAGAATGTAAGATAGGAGAGAGAGAACGAGGGGAGAGATATAGGGAGGAGCAGTGCATAGTGATTTACCTCTTTGAGGCAACTGGGTATTTCTGGGTTCTTTTGGCTCTTTTTTAAAATCAAATCTGTATGAAGATAAGAAAAATATGATAACCATGTTGATTATTAACTCTCTGTGCAACTGTTATTTAGATGAACGAACTTTTCTTTTATTTATTTATCATGAATCAATATGATGTATGTCAGAAGATTTGCAGTAGTTGAGTGATTTTTAAGCATTTTTGTATTGCACGAAAGCCCAACACACACTCAAGTAATTAAAGTGACAGATATAGACAAAAAAATTTTACATGGAAATCCCAAAAGAGAAAAAAACGCCAGACCAAGTTCAGTTAAAATGATCCACTATACGTTAATAATTACATGTTTAGGCTATAGTCCCACAAAAGGGAAATGATTACAAAGTTCATCAAAGTATACTATTCATAGAACATAGCAATTGTTACACGACAAACGAGAGCAGTCATAGTTGGGAGAATTTGTCGAGGGCTCGGCATACCATCTGCGATGCACATCGCTGCACCGTGCTCAAGATGATGCATACTTACTTTGTATGATACTTTGTTACTTTAAGGCGTCAGGGGTTACTACGCACTCCACTTCATTACTTCGTGACATTGGTGGTTACTCTGCACAGTGATTTATTACTCTACAATGTACATCTTAAACTCTGAACGGAGCTTCGCTACAATGATCAAGAGGTGGCTGACAGTGGTGAACATCAATCAGTGAGCGACAATCGGCGGTTGCAGGAGCGAAAAGTATTCATCAGCTCTTCATTCCGTAATGACAATGAAATTTAGCTTCTCAAACCAGCTCCACGTCCTATCGGCCAGTTTTTTCTCAAAATATATATTTTATTTTATATGGATATAATTTGAATTTTGAAAATAGTATTTTAATTTAAAAAAATGAAACTGAATAAATCTTATACATCTAATAGTTTAAATAGTTGAGCAAAATACCACAAGTGATATACCATCTCAAAAGATAAATGTATTATTTGTTAATAGACTCAACTATTAAACTAAGAAATTTATGACTTTATTTTGGTCTGCAGAAATAATGACCGACAATTCTTTTGTATAAATATTAGATATGGTGTATATTATTTGGGTTACTAATTCTCATATAAAGACATGCCTCTATAGTTACTTATATCTTAAGCAACTGAAATTGCTTAAGAAAACTCTCGATTAAGATCGAGGTTTCGTCTTAAAACACCGAAGAAACCTCAATAATATCTCAAACTAGTCTATGATTTAACTTTACATCTTTGAAAGAAAAATTATAATAATGTTTAAATCCTGCAATTTTTTTAGACATTTTGGACTTACGTTTGCACGATACACGCAAATAACCCGAGAGGATAGGAGGGTTTACGTTGTACCAAACTGCAACCTTAAAATCCTAAAAGAATTTAGGACTTATATCATATAACTTACAATCGTACAAAGGTCTAAAAGATAGCATGAGGAATTACGTCGTGCCCGAAAAACTGTCTCATAGTCCTAGGGGTTTATATTGTTTACGACTGAAAAGTTCAGTTGAGGATCGACTTTTGCTTTGTGACGGTCTCAATTGTTGCCCAGAGATTAATCGTCACTTGATTGCATCGTCTTCTTGTCCTGAAAAAAGGGGAGAGAGGAGAGAAAACATGTCTCAAACAACCTACTCTAGGTTCTTTGTTTTTGTTTAGTTATTATGAAACAACTTTAAATTATGTTTGTTATTGAAAATATTAAAATGGGGAAATTTTATTTTAAGTTAAGCGAAGTCGGTCAAGATCCTACGATTCTGACGTTCCGACATCACAGTTAATTTTGAGTTTACTCACTCTAAATATAGTGTTAGATTTATTTAGACTGGATAATTATTATTAGCAACCATGTGTTACCTCCTCTTAAAAATTCTCGTAAATCGAAAAGGATGGATTTTTTTTTTGTTATTATGTTATTATTAATGTTATATCTTAAGTGAATGGTTTGTTTTGGTTAAAATACATTATGCTTTTAATTAAATGAATGAATTTTGAAAAATTATTAAAATTATTTTGTCAAAGAGTATGTTGGTAATGTGTTATAGGGTTCCAATCCTAAACATATGTCCCATGCCTGCCATCTTAGGCTTTCATTTCACATGTCAGAAACACATTAAATAACAATAGAACAATAATGTCATATGTATGACAGAGCATATATAGTAAAATGTAGTAAAGTAGAAAAGAAGGTTTAATGCGTACCTGCCGCCTCCAATGACATTCAGAAAATTTGCAATTATATATTACAGGTTTATAAAAAATTAGACAAATATTTGAAATTTATATATCAAAAACTTAAGCATGTTTATTTGCATAAAAGTAAAGTAATCGACATATGGGAAATCAGAATTGGGTATAAGAGTTTAAGTTGGGGAAGGGCTCAGCTTTAGAGTTTTCAACCATAATAATCCCACAAACAAACAGAGTATTGAGGTACATAGACCAATACTGGGTAGAAGCTACTATCAAAACACTTCATACCAATACTGGGTAGAAGCTACTATCAAAACACTTCAAGGTTGCGCAATTCTAAATCCCTATCACATGACTAACAAGTGAAAATGTAAAATGTAGTATCCAAAATCTACAAAGAAGTGTTTAATATTTCTTTATGTGGTGTTTCAATGGGTAATGTTTTTTTTTTTGTTTTAATGTTTCCAATAACCAATATCACAAAGAAATGGTTCCCTAGTCATATAAAACTAGGAGTTAGAGGTACTAGCAACCCAAAAAATGAGAAGGGCAACTATCAGTGAGTTACTAACAATTAGCAGTTCCAGCCCTAAACCTTCACGACGTCATTAGGTTAAGGGCGTGGTCCTATTCTATTAGCATGAATATTGGGTTATACATCATTGCCCATATCCCACATACTTTCCAACTTGTAGGCCACTCCAAAAATCCATATGCACTTTCCAACCATTTAGATATTTCTAATCACAAAGTGAAAATGATACATAAGCAATCTTATAACACAAACCACCTTAAAGTTCAGTTTATAGTAACTTGTATGTACATAAACTTTTCCAACGTAAATATGCTCGGATTTTCTTACAGTCAAATCGGTTTGTTAATGAGCCAATAATCAAATTATTTGGAATTATATTCATTAACTTTAATTGAGAAAATAAAAGGGCTTGAATCTTACATTTAAATACCATGTCACCAAAGTTGTATGATATTTATCTACATACTATACAACTGTTATGAGTTTACATATCTACTTTTTAAGATTTCACATTTCCTTCTTACACGTGTCATTTTACCTATATATGAAAAGTTAATAGAAAACATGCAAATGTCAATGAATATGTTTTAAAAAAAAACCTTACAAAAATATTACTATCACAGGCTTTTAAAATTTAGGTACGCCTTTCATGCATAGGCTTATCAAATCAAAATATTACAAATGTAAATATGAAATTTTAATACATGCATATATATATATTCGGCTTCGTCTTCCTAAGCTTGACTTTGAAGGGGTTTCCGCTAATCCTCCTTCGGCTTTTGCTTTTCTTTCACTGCAACTTCACTGTTCCTAACGCAACACCTTCTATTGGTGATGACTTCGGACAGAACGTATGCTGCTGCCCTTGCGGGGGTTCACGTCTAAGATACTCTTAAATCATGCTCATTCCCTCCCTCATTTGCGTTGGTGGAGGACATCAAAAAACCTGTTAGGAAGAATGAGAAGCCGACCATCTTTTTTATGGAAGCAGAATGTAATCAGCTTGCTACCTCCTGTCGTCTGAATTTGCTCAAGAAATTCCTTTATGACTATCCAAAAATGGAGTTTATTCGGAAGAAATTTGAGTTTATGCACCTTGTTGAGGAGTGAAAAATTAGAATTTTAGATGGAAGACACATCCTCATTCAACTTAATAATGAAGATGATTACACAAGTTTATTTGTTAAAAGATTATTCTGGATTGATAACAGAGTAATAAAAATTTTGAAATGGTTGGTGGATTTTGACCCACAGACGGAACCACCACTTATTTCGGTCTGGATTCGCCTCTCTGGCCTGAAATTTCATTATTTTACTCAGGAAGTGTTGTACTCTATTGCCTCAGCCTATGGTATGCCACTAAAAACAGACATTCCCACTTTTAATCTTTCCCGTCCCTCTGAGGCTAGTGTACATGTTGAAAGGGACACCACTTCAATCGCTTCCGAGGAAAGTTGGTTAGACACACAACACCATGAATATTGACAAAGGGTTGTGATTAAGTCTTTCCCTTCATATTGCTCGAATTGTCTTATGTTTGGTCACTCCATTTCTCAATATCACCATCTACACCCTCATCAACCAAAAAAACAAAGTGCTCAGCCAGAGGCAGTGATTCCCCCTCCTCCTGATCTGCTCCAAGTTATTCATACTATTGATCATCAGAAGAACACTCCTGAAGATGTCACTATCCTCACGGGCAATATGTCAACCATTCAGCCTCCACACAATGCTCATGATGTAGGTTCCCCGCCTCATATGAAATCTCTTTTCATGGAGGCAGGGGGAGAAATTTCATACTTCAAATGCCCTAAAACCTATCATTAGTGTAACGGGTGACAATACTTCTACTGTTTTTCTACTGTCTCATCAGATCGAGCAAGTTGTTACGGTTAGTCAGGAACATGAGGCTCATGATGTGCAACAGTCTGCACCTGTCTGACAATCTTTGGACCAATCCACTAAACAAATGAGCCAATCTTTGGATGAGGAATAACAAATTTATACATCCAAGAAGGGAAAAAAAAATGCAGGCCAACTACCAAACTTGATGGATGATAGATTGGTTCTTTCAGGTAATTACAACAAACTTAACAATTTGTTAGCTGACTCCCGTCCTAGAACCAAAGGTAGAAACAAGACTAAATTGGATCATTCATAAGCTAACTGAATTTGCAAGTGTTGACAGATTTTAGATGTACAATTTTCTATGCGTATATTTTAATCTTTTTTTAATTATACATGTATTTTCTACGTGTGTGTTGTATGTCGGGTGGTTAGGGTGCCAATTTGGGCCTTTTCACCCAACCTATCTGTATCTTTCCTTCTAGTAATATATTTGGGTTTGGGCTCTCTCTCTCTCTCTCTGTATATATATATATATATATTTAGATTTATATTAACACCCTAATCACCCGACATACAACACACACGTAGAAAATGTATGTATACCATTGTAATATTTTGATGTATACTAACAATCCTTACATATTTATATATATGAAAACAAGTTTTGATGATTTGCATGTATCATCCTTATGTGTTTACATATCTGTTGACCTCCTTTTTGTGAGGTCTTTTCTTCTTCTCCTTAGGAGCCTAGGATCTAGCTTTAGGAGTTCCTATTGACCATCTTAGAAAACTAGAATTGAGACCCACCCTTTTAGAAATTTTAACCACTTCCTATTTTCTTTTGATGTCTAGCATTTATGGCACAAGACCATCGTCTTATGAACGAGTTATGGGCTATTTTGTGAAGACTCAAGGGAAAAGTTTCCAATAGGACTCCAAGCCTTAGGAAAACATTCGTCACGACTTTTTCGTCACATACACACACAAAATGCACAAAATTCAATGAATTGCACGAAATCAGACATCAATTAAGCCTAAAGGACGGGTGAAAATGCAAACTTCTCCGGATGACCTCCGACGACAAAATA
>NW_018165530.1:116240-118640 GCF_001263595.1 Phalaenopsis equestris
TGCGTTCGGAATGTCGATATTACCTCTGACGGCAAATCGCTCGATCGCACGGCTCCCTTTCTTCCCGTTCGCGAGGCCGACACTCGAGCCCTCCTCCTTCCGAGGTCGCGTGCCCTAGCCGAGCCTGATTCTTCTCGCGAAGCTTCCTCGAGGTCCCCTCGTGCTCTGAAAAGCTTCCACCTACTCCCTCTGACGTGCTCCGACTTTCCGCTCCCACGCCTCTGCGATTCTCGTCGTCTTCTCCCGCGCGATTTGTCGCTTCTCTTGGCTCGGCTCACCGCCCAGGTAAGTGACGGGAGAGGCTTCTCCTCCATTTTCTGCTATAAAACGCTGTCGAAATCTCCTCTATATCTCCTTGGTTCGATTTTTCTTGCTGTGTTCATCTCGTGTGTTTGAGGCCTTTTGGAAGTGCTGTGGAGAAGATTTGTGGAGGTTTTGGGGCCGAAAATCTGGGGAGGGGGGAGGTGCTGCCAATTTGTTTTTGAGCTGGTGTTCACGGGAATGCTGTAGCTTGTTTTCTATGCTTTCTTCTAGATCAACCAAGTGAGGTTTGGGGTTATTGGACCTTTCTAGCTGTTCATTTTATTCAGTTGAAGTCTCATTGCAATATTCTTATGATTTATTTTTTTTGCTTACTTGAGTTGCTGCTTCTGATATGGCATTTATCTCTTGAAGTTTAATTACTTAGAAAGTCATGATATCAGGAAAGAAGCAGTTATATTAAATATATATATCGTTCCCTTTGTTTTCTGGGTCAGAATGCTTTGAAATTCCGTAAATAACAATGCTTTAAGTGTTACACAGGCAATTGCCCCTTTAAGATACAACGAGCAGTTGTTTTAAAGTCATGAATTGGGTGGCGCGTGAGTTGATACTGGCTATGATTTGTACAAAATTTGGAGGTAACTGTTTTATTTTATTTACCCTGTGCATGTTCTCTGATTTCACGGTGGCATTTTTGGTATGATATGAAACATTTAGGTGGTATAAATGTGAAAATAAATTTTAGAGGTTACATGCGTAAAGACATGAAGAGTGGGGGTGTTATAAAAATAGATATATATGAAGGCTTTTAAGCAATGATTATGTTCCAGGAATTTGAAGTCCCTTCAGTTGGTTTAAAAAGAAATAAAACAAAATATATCACAGGATTGTTCAGCTAGTTTCAGAGGCCTTAAGGTCACAATATTTGGAGACGTTTTATTTGTTTTTACATAATATTTAAGGTGTCTTGTGATCTTGCCGAAGTCAACTCTCGATTATACGGAACATATTGATTGAGCTATTTAGTGGGTTGATTTAATTGCTATCTTTGTAATCTTGCTGAAATTAATTCTCGGTTGCATTACATGAGTTGAGTTTTTTTTGTGGAGGATTGGTTTTGTTGTTACCTTTGGAAGCATGTCGAAGTTAACTCTCGAATGGATGAAATAAAAAAAATTGAGCCTTGAAGCATTTTGATTTAATTATTATCCCTGGGGTTTACTGAAGTTGGATTTATGTTGCATGGGATGCATGTATTACAATCTATAAAGGTTGCTAATACAATCCTTATTACATGTTGCACATGAGTAAGTCGGCAAGCATATGCATTTCAAAACTGGATGTATAGAAGTTGAAGCCTGAAGGTTGGACATATGGAATGCTATAATTAGTGGAATTGCTTAAATCATAGATATTTATTCACATCCCAATCATTATGTATCAATATAGATAACTTTTACATATTATATCTAAATATTATTATCTTCTCACATTTACAACACCTAAACATTTGATGTCACGTACAGAACACTGCCGCCTAAATCTTCTAAATCATTTGAATTTTGGATACTTTGTATGTAATTGCATGAGAATCTAGAGTTCAAATTAATGTTGCTTTTGAAGGATTTAGATGTAAATGCACTATTTAAGTTTAGAGATTGAATATGTAAATGCATAAGTGTTGTGGGGCTACGTATGTAATCGTCACATTGATTTGGGCCCGTTTCGACCTGTTCGAAACGAGATTTGGAAAGGATACCCTTCTTGGGTCGATCTAATTATAAAAATTGGAGGAAATGATACCCTCTTGGGTTGATTCGTGGATCGTTGAGTCGCATTTAGTGAGTCAGTTTGGTGGCTTTCAAGTCATATTTAGCGAGTCATGTTTAGTGAGTCGGTTTTGAGGGATGATCCGCCTCCGCTACGTTGTGTTTTAGGCGGTATCATTTCCTCCTCTCTCTCACCCCATTTTTGTTCTTTTCTTTTCTTGCTTCTTGGTTCGTTCTTTTTGATGTTTATGTTCGATGCATAAGCGTCTACGTATAGCCTTTTGCTATACGTGAAACCATCAAGCAAGGTCGCAAGTAATCGTTTTGGGGCGTACGGTGGTGATGATAAAGGCACACCGAAAATAGA
>NW_018165530.1:118762-119961 GCF_001263595.1 Phalaenopsis equestris
TCTTCTTTGCATGTTTAAAATTTGTATGCATGTTAAAAACATAAAACATACTTTAAAGTTGATTGTCCACGTGACGAATACTTGTTTAGGCTGGGAAATAGTCCCCTAAGTGAGGTTCAAGACACACTTCTAGACGAATGGCGGGTTCTATACATTCGGGTGAACGAGTAGCCTTCGCGGACCCTCGAGCATAAATATATATCTGAGCCTAGCCCCATACGAGTGCTTGCGGTCCCCCTCACTCAAACTCTTTTTGTTTTATCGAAGTTTTGGGACAGAGCACTCGTGTTACTTTTCCTTTCTTTCGGGATTTCTCCAAGATTTTTGTGGATTCTTTTTCTTTTCTTTTACTTAGTCTTTTCTCGTTGATTTTCTCGAGTTTTCCGTCATGAGTTGTTACACTTTCTTTCAGATTTCTTGGACGACGTTTCCATCAGACTTCGCTTTTTGTGATGCATTTAGACTTGCTATACTTAAGGAACAGCAGATCCCACGGGCGTACATGTTTGCTTTACATTTTACGACGCTTCATTTTTCCTGTTTCTGTCTGCTACTGTTCTTTCTATACAGCATGTTATACTATTTCTGTTTCTGTCTGCTACTGTTCTTCTTGTATAGCATATTATATTATTCCTTTTTTTTTTACATGCTACTGTTTTTCTTATACAGCATCCTTCGATGGCACGATATACTATGTTTCTACCTGCTACTGTTCTTTCTATACAACATGATATATTATTCCAGTTTTCTACTTGCTACTGTTCTTTATATACAACATGTTATACTATCATTGTTCTTACCCGCTATTGTTCTACATCCACCCTACTGTTTGTCCTGTACTGCACATTTTATATTATATAGTTTTAAGCATGTCTTCTCTTACTGTTTGTCCTGTACTGCACATTTTATATTATATAGTTTTAAGCATGTCTTCTCTTATATAGGGCATTTAGAGAACTACAACCATAAGGTCGTTTGATTTGACATCGTAACTGAACACCCTAGAAAACTTAAACTCGTCACGGCAAGGAGCTTGGAGCGAATATCGTGGGCGGCACGACGAGGAACAACTTCAAGATGGATCTGCAGCAGCAAAACACATTCACATCACATATCACCTTCTTTAATTTAAATAACAACCCATAGGATCACTCTTTAGGCTTTTTGTACAACTCTGTTGTACAATTATAAGTCCTAAC
>NW_018165530.1:126924-131954 GCF_001263595.1 Phalaenopsis equestris
ATCACGTACGCAGGTACATTTTATTTATTGTTGTTCTTTTATTTTATTGCAATTACTCTTACTCTGACACATTATGCAGGTACTGAATATAACCTCACTTTCAAAACAAAACCTTTTTTTTTTAATTAAACAACTTTTTCAAAATTAAAAACGAAACAAAATATAACACGTTCTTTCGAACTTACGGGAGTCCCTCGGAGGAGGTAACCCACGGTTGCTAACGAGATCTCCCCGGTTTAAATGGGTTTCACAACTCGTTTAAACTAAGTAAGTTCAAAAGAAAATAGTGATGCCGGAAGGAGGGAACCGTGGGATCCTAACCGGTGTCGCTCTAATCAACTTGAACCCCCCATTGAAACCAAAATTGTGAAGCACAAATCACCAATTTCAAACACTTAAACCTTGGAGTCATCGCGACGACAAGAGCTTGGAGCCAACTTTGTGGGCAGCATGACGAAAAGCTTGAAGCGAGCAACAAGAAGTTCTTCAAAATTATCTCTTCTTAGTACAATAATAACCCATAAGACTTCGAGGTAGCTCGCCTAGCGCGACGTAAATCCTCACTCCCTTTTTAGGCTCCTGTGCAACCATGTTGTGCAGCATAAGTCCTAACTCGACTTAGGTTCCTAGGTTGTCGTATGATATGATGTAAACCCTCATATCTCTGTGGGTTATTTGCATAATCATGCATTATGCAAATTTAAGTCCCAAATAATAAAACTGACAGGATCAAACAATTAATTAACATCATCTCCAAAAAAATATAGCCACACCGTAGGATAGTCTGGGAAGTCATCGAGATTTACCTCGGATCAGTGACATCCTCTACCTTCTCCTTCCTTTGGACTCTTGAAAATAAGTGTTCCGCATTGAGTCATTCCCACTTGATTTTCCTCATCCTACCTTGAAAACCCGAGCATTAAATTCTTGAAGATTAGAACCACTGATCATTATCGAGAGTTTTCTCAAGTGACTCCCGTCACTTAGGATGTAATTAACTATAGGGGTTTGCCTCTATAGGGAACTTGGAACCCAGATAAAATAAACCCTATTTAATCTTTGTATTAAATAGGGAAACTTGTCGGTCATTGTATTAAATAGGGGAACTTGTCGGTCATACATAAAAAGGTTCGCAGACCAAACGAATGTCAAAAATCTTTTAGTTTGCAGGATTGAGTCTATCGACGAGATCTACACTTATCTTTCGGGAGGGTGTAGTATTCACGGTATCGGACACGATTATGCAAACTATTGGACACATGAGATCCATTTGGTCTCATTTTTCGAAAATTAAAACATACTACTTTCAAAACCCAAACTATATATCTATTATATTAAATTAAATTTTAAAAATTATTTTCATACACCATATTTTCAAAATCTATCGAAAAAGTTGACCGACAACTGCAGAGTAGGAAAAGTATAAAATAGAAAAATATTTGATACAAGTGTCTATTCAACTTGCCGCTCATTTCACATCTTTAAAAATTATTCACCTCTATGTGTATTGCTCAACATATAAGATAACATCAGAACAAAACGTGTGAAAATAGTTCATTCAGTCATCTAGTGGATGGAGAAGCCTGGAAACATTTTGATCAAATTTATCCTAAATTTGTCGTTGATTCTCACAACATTAGACTTGGCTTTTGTGTAGATTATATCATATCATACAATTAGACCACATTCCTTATTCATGTTGGTCAGTTATAATTACGCCTTACAATTTACCATCTGAGATGTGCATGACTACGGCCTTCTTATTTCTCACATCAATCATTCCTGGTCCACAAAATCCGAAGGGAAAAATTAATACATATTTATAACTTTTAATAGATGAGCTTCAATTATTATGGGAAATAGGTGCGGTAATTTATGGCATTGCTTCAAAACAAAATTTCCAAATGAATGCCGCCTTGATGTGGATAATAAATAATTTTCTTGCATATGTAATGTTATCAAGATGAAGTATTGCGGAAAAGTAAGTTTGCCCATACTGTATGAATTTAATCAAGATATTTAATTAGAACACAACAAAAAAAAATTAATGATTCAACCATGATCGAATATTCTTGCATGTTAATCATCCCTTCAGAAGGAATAAAGATCCAATCTTAAAAAATTGGGTTGATAAATCAAGGCATCTGTTAAAGATAATTGAGGATGATTTGTGACAGATGGTTAGTGCAATTCCGAAGATTATTAGTTCTCGGTTACTATCTTCACATCGTCTTTATGATTTCGACATTACTCATGATTGGGCAAAGTGGATTATTTTTTTTGATCTGTCATACTAGAAAACCAATTTGATTATATATAATCTTGATGTCACGCAAATTAAGAAAAAAAATTTGATAACATATTCATACATGTGTTTGATGTTAATGGCAAAACTAAAAATAATGTTAAAGCTGGATTGGACTTGAGAGAGTATTATAAAAGAAAGAAGTTAGGAACTTCAAGAGACAGTCGTGGGTAAAGGTCTGTTTGGGACAGCTGCAGCTTATACAACTTATGTTGATAAGCAGCTTATCCTGATAAGTTGACTGATTGTTTGGTTTGTGTGTTTGGAAAAGAATTGATTCTGGATAAATGATCATTCTGTCTCTATTCTGGATAAGTTGTTTAGCTGTTTGGTTTGTGTTTTTGGAAAACAGTTGATTTGCAGATTTTTGTGACCATTCAGATATTATAAATTTTAATTTTCAAAAAAATATTTTTAAATTATGTGTAACATAAATTCTAATAAATAATTTTACACCAATTCAGATATTATACATTTGCACCACCCTATTTTGCATATCACATCAAAAATACCATTATTTTAACTTGTAAAAAGTGAAATACACTTTAGGTATGGTAACATATATATGTAAAAGTTTAAGTTTAGGTGTTAGATATGTAATTACTAAATAATTGAGTTGTATGCATGTAATCGTTCTTTGATTATATATGCAAATTATGTAACTGCTGAATAAATTTGAAGGTCTACAGACCTTTAGGTCAATGTTGGTTTAAAGTATTTGATTGAATAAATGACAATGAAAAGAAAACAGAAATGGAAAACAAGTTATAGCAATAGAGTTATTAATTCATGTAAGATGGCGGCATCCAAGTCATAGCAATGACTTCATTTTTCCTGGAGGTTGGAAAGGGAATAGTTTATAGAAAAATGCTTTTATTTCAGACCAATGATAGTAAGTCCAATGCTCAACCAAGTGAAATAGGCCGGAAAGAAAGCCATCCAAATTATCATCAACCAATGCTCATTGTTTAAACTTTAAGTAATTGTTTACATAGCTGCCCCAAATGCTTTGCTAGTCAAGGCAAGAATCAATCTCAATGTAATTTGTCCTTAAATATTTTGAAACAATCTTTACTACAGAAAGCATTCACTGTTAGAGCTGGATAGCAGTTGATTCAAAATCAACCTTGCATTGCATTCTTCCCATGTACATGCAACACCACAACGCAAGGAGATAGGGGGAGAGGAAGAGAACGATAGAAAAAGATACAAAAGAGGATAGAAGGGGTGAATAAAGCCACAGGTTTGCAACTATAAGGATGCATGTGTGAAACAACATAACCCATAAGCAATGTGAAGCACCACGTTCTTCCTCTCCAAGATGCTCCATACTTGGCAGGCGATAAAAAGCTTCAATTTGAACGACACATCGATTTTATTCATCCTTCACAGAAACAGTTACAAGCATGCTTCCGAGGATTATGAATCCCCTTTATTTTAACTCATCACAGCCACCAGAACCATCACTATACTGATAGCGGATAAATAAATAAAGGAACATTTACATACATACAACCCAATTTCTATACATTTACATGTCTAACACAAAAATATTAGTTATAATAATCAATAGTTGGTTGAAAAGCTTTTAAATTCATGATATATATATTACCTATATTAAATTGAATATCAAGTCTATAACTCTGTAAGCACAATTTATGCTTACATATTCATGTTGTTTGACTTTGCTCCAGTTTTTAAGCAAGTAGGAAATCCAAAGAAGGGAAAAAAAAACAAATAAAGCTAAACAAAGAATTATGTGCAGTGATATTCCAATTGCATCACTTAGGTTTGCAGGAAGTTGATTTCACCCAAGGCCATAAAGAAGCTAGAAACCAAAATTACATTCATTGATTCTATTGGAGCCTTTGAACAATTGACTGACATTAAAAAAAATGGCTTCACATGAATATATATATATATATATATATATATACATACATACATATATATATATTGTTAGTCTAATAAAACACAATTATGCTTGCATGCATAACATATAAAAACCTCTGGAAACCCTAAAGGTACCTATTTGTATACAAAAGGCTCCATAGACCCTTCTATACCCTAAATAAGATGGATATTACTACGCCAGGGGAATGACAATTGAAGGGAATGAAATTACAAATAGAATGTAGTCAGTCATTGGAAACAGCATATGAGCAAACAGGAACAGCCTATGAACCACTTAAATCCACAATGGATTAATATCTTCAATTTAATTTACCGCAAGCACTGCAAGATGTTTGGACACCAGCAGGAGAAATGTTTCAGATTGCACCCACAGTTGAGAACCAATAATCAAAAGCAGGAAAACATTATTAGTGCACCCCATGTGCCTGAATGCGCTCCCAGCAAACCTGATGATAGCAAACCTGAGAAAAGAATTACCACAAGACAGAAGTTGGTGTCTGCCCTTGGGATTCCTTCTCCTGATCATACTACAACGGATAATGTTCGAACTGAAAATCAGGATAGTCCCACAGCTCCTATTCAGGTAGTATCAGGTGCAGAGGTAACAATACACACTTCACATACATTGAAACCTATCGTGGTGGCAACGACTGTCTTTCCTCTTACTGCGGTGCTAACATCAAATCAGATCGAGGATCACATGAACCAGTTTTCCGATGAAGAATGGCATGTTTACACTTCTCGGCGGAAGAAGGCTGGGGGCTCACTCTAACTTGAAAACTTAATGGATGATACTTTGGTGACTCCTGAC
>NW_018165530.1:132163-156210 GCF_001263595.1 Phalaenopsis equestris
ATATAAATTCAGTCATTTTGTTTTTCATAATATATATATATATATATATATATATATATATATATATTATTAGTATAATAAAACACAATTATGCTTGCACGCATAACACATAAAAACCATTGGAAACCCTAAAGGTACCTTTTTGTATACAAAAGGCAACATAGACCTTTCTATCCCTAAATAAGATGGATACTATTAAATTACAAATAGAATGTAGTGTCAGTCATTTGAAACAACATATGAGCAAACAAGAACAGCCTACGAACCACTTAAATCCACAATGGACTAACATCTTCAATTTAATTTACTTTAGTGATGAATGATTACCAAATTTCTTCCCAGTTCAATGAAAATGGATGGTGATTTGGATGCCGCTTCACAATGTGTTTAACTTTTCAAAGAAACAAAGAAACCATAGAAAGAAGAAGATTAATCTAAAGTGTTTAACTTGTCAATTACTCCAAATCAAATGAACAAAAAATACAATCAGTTAAAAAGAAAAAAAAGAGCAATTTGGATGCCGCTTCAACAACATCAATTTGGTTGGTAACTGAAATAAATTGCTTAATAGTTTTTATAGGTAGTTATGAGTACCAAGTGCTTTGTAGAGTCAAAAAAACACACAGACGCACACACCCACAAATATATATATATATATATATATATATATATATATGAAGACTTGTGTGTACACACACCCCCCATTTGCTATGTTCTTCGTCCCCCCCATGCACCCAGCCCAATATTTTCTTGGAGTTTCCAGCAAACTCGAAATTGCCATTTATCCCTACGATCCTTCTAGTGTCATAAGAAATAATACTCTAGTTTAGAAACTAGCCCTTAGGTGCTCGATATGTTTTCTCTAATCATTTGAATGAAGCGAGCTTTGCCGAAGAAGTAGATGCCGAAGAAGGAAGAAGAGATGCTAAAGAAGAAGAGGGAAGGGCTCTACCTATCGAGAGAACGATTGTCAAAGAGGGAGGAATGAATAGCGCACGGGAGTTGTGACCGAGAACGAGGGTCGGAGATGAGAACGAATAACAAGGCACGGGGTTAATAACGCGAAAGAAAACGCGGCCCGCGCCGCGTGTTTCACAAATATAAAACTTTGTTTTTGAATAAGCTGGCGAAACGCGCAAACCAAATGATAAGGCGACATTTTCAAAAAGTCGTCCGCAGTTATAAGCTGCCCCAAACAAGCCCTAAATTGATAAAGTATAAAGTCAAGTATTGACTTATTTTTAAGCAAGGAAGAACAATCTGTGAAAGGTTATCGTTTTTAAACTTCCCTAGCGAATATGCATCTAACTTGAGATATTGTTAAGTGTGTTAAAAATTTACCCGACACTCCAACTCGACCCAAACCTGAATTAAAATATTCGGATTCCAGTTAACCAAAATAATTTTTGGATCGAATTCGAGTTGAATATCCTAATTAGTTTAATTTTTTGGATCAAGTTCGGGTTGACCCGCTAACCTGAAAAATGATACAGAAACCCTAAATTGACTCGCCAACATGGAAGTGACTCAAAATTGACCCAAAATTGACCTTATTTTAACCCAAATAATTGTCATTCCATATGTTAAACTGATTATACGAGGAAGATTCGGGTTAGCAGGTTAAAGGCGGGTTAGTTTCAAGTTGGGATTTTCAACTCGCATAATATTTGGGTTGAGTTTGGGTTGTGTCAGTTTCAGGTCGGAGCTGAACTCAAACCACCAACCGGAATTGATAACCCTAACTGCTATGTCGACTTAGGTGCAGGAAAAAATATTTTACATAAAAAATAATGATTGTGATATTTTCTTGTAGTGCTTGCTATCTAATGCATTTAGTGTTTTATCAAGTCAGATAATTAACCTGTTAATTGAAATTAATAAATTCTTTGAATAATTATGTTCAGCTCATTTGAAAATTGATGCTTTAAAACAACCCGAATAAGTAGTCCAATGATATTATGGAAACTTAAGCATATATTTCTTCCTTGTTTTGACTCCTCAGAGTATCTGCTCATATATCTAACTTATGAGGTTAAAGTTAGGGGTTCAGTACAATAACTCTGAATGTATCTATTTGAAAGATATATCTTCCAGATGCCTGATCATATAATGTATAAAACAACATCGTATCATACTAAATAATTGTTGTCATTACAGATTTTTTAATAAAATCAAAAGAATCGTAAAAAATAAAGCACGACCTAAAAGCTCAATATACGAGGCATACTTGTTATTAAAGAACTACTTTTTCTTCATATTATTTTGAGCGACAACAATCAATTGAGCAAACTGTAGTTGCGGAGTCTTCGCATCATGTGATTTTCGTATTTTATAAATCAGGTGAAGCATCAAGAAGAAGCAATTCACAATACCTCAATGACAATGAGTTACGGGAAACGATTTTATATATTCTTTTGAACTGCAATGAAGATTCGTATTAACTTATAGTAGTTGGAATTACCACTACAAATGTTAGATTGACCTTATTATTTCAACTTTGATTATGCGATCAAATTATTTATGAGCTCCTAAAATATTGAGGATGGTAATATTATCAGTAAGAAGATTGAAGAATAATTCTCATTGTTTGAAACCACTCGATAAATTCACCTCAATCCATACAATCGTAAAAATCTAATAAATTCACCTTTACTCCAACATCTTGGCTTCTCCTTTGACATTTCATATCAAATCGGCGGGGCATTGGTTCTTCATAACTAAAAATTGCCTAGCAAAATATATTTACTTCCGCCTCTCAATCTAGCAAGTCACCCGTTGCTATGTGTGATCTCACTGCATTGTCTTCTGTCAAAAGCAACAAGCCTCTGCTGCAGTTAAAAGATTTTTAACCACATATCCTCCATAATAAATTACTGGACTTCTTGTTGAGGGTTACACCTTGGCAGCATGGCGTTCTTTCCTTCGGCGGATGTATGATTCTACATCAAGGGGGTTTAGGTTTTAAGGGTACATGTCAGGATAGAATTTTTGCAAAGGTAAGAAAGTTGAATTTTGAAAATTTTAGGGTTGGTGTTAGGAATTGCGGTAGGAATGATTTAGGTTTATTTGTGGGGGTGTTACGCTTGTTTATTAGGAATTTTGGTTTGGGCCAATGAAGACAAAACTCTAAAATCTATGGCTTATAGAACTCTGATATCAAATGTCACAATTCCACGGCTCCTAGAAGGAGCACCAAAAGGTGTTAGGAATGCGTTGAAGTGATTACAAGCGTAAGAAGATGAAAGGCAGTTGAAAAGGCGGTGTGAACTACAGTTGAACAGCGAACCAAATAACTGAAAACAACAGTTTTCAGCAGCAAACAGCAGACGACGGCTATCTCGATGGCTGCATGGCTGAAATCAACAACCAAATGATGAAACAACGAGGGGGATCCCCCACCTGTTCCTTGAAGTTGTGCACTCTGCATTATTAAGAAAAGAAAAGTACAAAAAATACAAAATTAAGTCTTTCAGGCATTCACGAAAGAGCCCTTGTCAGCTAACAAAAGAGAAAAGAGAGCACCGTGCTAATTCACATGCTTTAAAGAAAAGTTCCTATGTATAGCTAAAGAGGCACAAGAATGAGCGACTATATTGTTATCTCTACAAGTATGTTGAAATATGACTGTTTAAATTTGTGCATTCTCCGAGAGCAAATAAGACCAAGTGTTCATTGTGTTGCGGAAGAAGTCAATGACATTGGTGTTATCGCTTCGAAATGAACCCTGTGCATTCAACCATCCAATCTTCAATGAGTTCATGCAGCGAAATCATAGCCTTCAATTCGACTTATACGTTATCCCAGTGAACTAATTTGTTGTTGTAAGCCACAATCAAGTCCCCTAATTCATTCTGAATAACAATAATGATGCCCGTAGTATGAGTTGAATGAATCGCCTCATCGACATTCACTTTGATCCACCATCTGTTCCTAGACAAACTATACACACCACTTGCAAAAAAAAGAAAAGCACTCCGAAGAGCAGAAAATCAGAGAAAAAACTCTCAAATTTATTAAAACAGCAAAACTGAAGTCCCAAACAGCCAAAACACTAAATATATAAAAGCTCTCTAATAAGGAATAAGCAACATCAGAAAATAAAGAAAAAGGAAAAAGAAACAAGAAAAGAATAAATGAAAACAGCCCAAAAAAAGCACCGGGTTTGGCGCAATCAATCCCGCAGTACTGGAAACTCATATCCGTGGGTTCCGCATTAAGGGAGTCGCAGTTTAGCGACAATTGCGTGTTCCACATCAATAAAGGATAAAGATTCTCTGTACGTTATCCACACAAATAAAATTTATTTTTTTCAAAGAAAATCCTAAGCACTGTGGCACCAAATCAATCCTATAGTCAATAAGTATCTAGTTTGTTTATTAATTTTTATTTTATTTTATTTTATTAATATGGGTCAGTTGTGACATTAAAAATATAGAGCAAATTGTTGAAAATCAACATGTCAAGCTAAAAGATTATCTTGAATAAGAATAAATAGAAAGAAAACATGGTCATGACAAAACAATAGTAATGTTGATATCAGAATGTAAAGTTGTAAGATTTTAAACTAGAAAACCACAAAAGTCAAAATAATATCAAAATACCTTTTTCATGTACCTGGCAAGTGAACAGTATTTTTGCATAATTGGCCCATCTATTGGCTCTGATACCTTAAGAGAATCTCCATCCTTCGCACTTACAAATGAGAAGCACTCGGGAAAACACAAAAATTTAACTCCGGCAGCACATGCCTCCTACAAATTTATTTAGATATTCTAGCTCAGTAACACATATCTTATCGGACTACATGAGAAATTAAAAAAAAACGTTTGCAGGCCATAAACTAGCCTCCACAAAAACCATGTTTCAGACACATTTGGTCAGAGTTCAATCAAATATTTAAACAAATTACAAGTGATAAAACAATGTTTGGCAAATTAAGATGCAAATTTAAACTAAAAGTAAAGAACACAGTTCCATGCGGAATCAAACTTTTCATTCCACTTATATCAACCAATTTAGGATCTGCAAATTTTGTAAACCGCTAAATACAAACTAAACTCATGCAACCAATTAAGTTGCATAAGGTAAATAACTTCTACTTTAATAGAATATCCTACAGATTTGAAGGAAACTCTATAAAAGGGCTATAATAATGCGTATATTCTAATGACTTGAGAAACTAAGAAATAAAAGCAACAAAGATAGTGAGGTTGTGGAAATGACAATGTCGAAGTGAATGCAATGACAAAACTACAAACAAGATGATCCTGGAGTAAACCAAACTGCAACGAGAAATGCAACATTTTATTACAAAAAACCAATAGAGATTACAGCAAACACACATCGAAATAGGAAATAATAAAAAACACGACACAAACATCAAAGTAGGGCATCGGTCAAAGGTACTGGTACTTCAACTGGAGGAATAGTAAGTATGGATGGTTGGATGGTCGAAAAACAACAAGGAGAGGGGCAACAGCAGCAGCGAAGTGGGTGGCAACAAGGTTGTGGTGTAGGACTGCAGCAAAAAGGCTGTGGCAGGGGGGGGGAAGGATGGTGGCATATGGAACGTAGTTAGAAAGGGGCGGCAGCAAAAGGATGGTGGCATATGGAACGTAGTTAGAAAGGGGCGGCAGCAAAAAATTTATGGCTGGAAGGGATGGGCGGCAGCTGGACAGCAGCGAGACTACAAGCAGAACAATTATGGCAAGGGCAGCAGCAAGTCAGATGGTTGGGATGAAGGTTGGGGAAACATGGAAGGGTGGATAAACATCACCTCAAGAAGAGTTACAGCCAAAGCGTCTTCTTACTTTCAGATACAACTCTAAAAGGGAGAACCTGGAAGCCGACGGCTGTCCTGACAGAAAACTGAATCAATGACTCATTTTCAAACCCTAATACAGATGTGTGTGTGTGTGTTGATGATGGTAGAAAAAGTCCAAACCAAAAACAAAACATAATTATTATTATTGAAATTGAAATAATTGGTTATCACGACGATTCATCAACAGAAAATACAAGATAACAAACACAAAACATAGGACGACACATACACACCTCGAAAGTGTATCTCAAGGGCGGTGGAGGTTGGCCCGGTGGATCTGGAGGCTTGCAACAATCAGGGTGGATGCGGGAGAGGGGGGGTTGGAAGGTAAATTGGAGGAGTGAGGCAGCAGGTTAAGGTGGCAGGAAGGTTTGTTCGCGGTTATGAGGTAGTTTGGAAGGTGGGGGTTGGGAAGGCTCGCCAGCACTTTCGGAGGGTGGACAGCGAGCGTGAAAGCGCAAGCAGCGATGGGAAGGGTCGTGACAGCAAGGTAGCTGATGTACAGTTGCCAGTTGGCTACCGTGAGGGGTGGACAACAGATTTTTGCAGCATAAAGGTCGGCAGTGCAGAGGGAAGTTGTTGGAAGTGAACGGCGGCTAAGGGAAGTGGAGTATGGAAGATACAAAAGATAAATACAATCGCAACCTCGAAGTAGGATATAGCCGGAGCACCACCACCTCATCGGATACAACCCACAAAAAGCAAAAAGACTCCACACATGAATCTGAAATCAACACAGTAAAAACAAAACGCTACATCCATAAAACAACAATTTAAAGACTCTTACAGAAGAAAAACAAAAAAGAAAAGCTCTCATAAGGAGATCACAAAAAAGGAAGGGAAAGGGATTGGCGGCAATGTCGCCCTTCCTAAACGGCCGCTCTATCGAGCGGGATGCAAAAAAGACACGAGACGGGGCGCGGGAGGCCGCTCGTCAAGATTCTCACCTGGACCGCTCAGCCTAGGATTCTCTGAACCGACCTCAACTGGGTCGATCAGTTCACTAGCATGAGTTCCCGCTCCGGCGATCTCGAGGGGTCACTGCAAGCCCCGTGTCATATATATAAAATATTTTGGGACATTTAAATTGAAACATAATGGAGCCACCAACTTCAAGGAGGTGACATTCTTTCCTCTCGGCTATCTCATTTTGTTAATAAGCGTCCGCGCACGAGCTTTGGTGGAGAATGTCCTTACTAAGAATTCACCCAAAATAGAGTTTAACTCACGACCATTATCAGTCCAAGGACCTGAAAAATTTTTTTGAATCGAGTTAAAATGAAGGTGTAAAAGTTTTGGGATGTGACAGCAACACTTATTTGTCTTTTAAAATGGAGACCCACGTCATCCGAGTGTAGTCATCAATGAAAGTCAAAAAATACTATTCACTTGTGTAGCAGGAAGTGCGAGAGGGTCCCCATAAGTCACCGTGAATGAAAGAGAATAGAGTGGAAGGTGTGTAACTGTGGGGTGGGCAATAGACTCGATAATGTTTGGCTAACTGGCATGTCTCACAATTGAAATTAGAGGAATTTTTATCAGAAAACGTCAAAGGATACAACCTTTTAAAATATTGAAAACTAGAGTGACTTAAATGACAATGCAACAACATAATTGGATATTTAAATGACTCAAGATAAGCTACAACTCCTGAGGTGTGTCCTCACTCTCCGTGTTTTTCTCTTGAAAGTATTAGAGTTTGGGTATCCTCTTAGCAGTTTCAATCATCCTCCCTGAATGATGATCCTGAAAAACACAACTATTTGAAGAGAAATTAACAACGCAATGAACATCATTTGTGAACTTACTAACAAATAATAAGTTATATTGCAACTGTGGAACATGTAAAACAGACTCCAGAGTTGGATCAGTTGCTAGTACAATCGACTTTTTACCAGCAATAGAACTGTAGGAAACATCGGCAATTCTGACTGTATCTTTTCCAAAGCATGGATAATAAGTTGAGAAAATTTGCGAGCATCCAGTGATGTGATTCGTGGAACCTAAATCAATAATTCACTAAAAGAGGAATAAATTGTGGGTCATAAGAAAAGAGTACATTGTCAGACGTGGGAGGTCGACGGACTTGCAGAAACTTGATCGGCTCCAAAAAGCTTGATCAATTGCTCCATCTGGCTTTTCAGGGATTCGGAGAATTCCAAAATGTTCCAAGGAGTCGGTTGAGCCATGGTAAGCTCCATCGTCGTCGTGGGATCCTTGGAAGCAGAGGTTTTGGTCGAAGCTTTATATGTCGGTTTACCATAAAATTTCCAATGCTCATCCCAAGTGTGATTGGGTTTATGACAGTAATCACAAGTGGGGTGACCGGTCTATGGTGGCATAAACAAGGGTCAATCTCTATTTGATATCAAAGTGAACGATTTGGTTGAAGGAGTGGAAGTGTCGAGCATGACAAATCTTCTGCTTTCTTCTTGATGAATCTCGGTGAAGGCAACGCAAGCAGAAGGATGAGGATATCGACCAAGAATACAGCCCCGGACTACGTCGAGAGCTTTGTTACGGACAACAAGGAATTGGAATATACAATCTTTTTTTACTATCTTCGGGAAGAGAGATAGTTCTGTCAGAAACTCCCAAGTGTAGTCGTAATACAGGTCGTATTTCATCCATAGTGCAAGAAGGTCATTATAGTACTGGGTCACGGTCCTTGACCCCTGTTTTGCTTCTTGAATCTTCTTAGGTGCCTCATAGAGTTGGCCACAATTTTCTATATAGTAACACAGGCAGCCATCTAGAGAGGACTAGCTGAAAGGAGGAACATGTATGAATGACCAATTGAAGTCTTCATGGAGTTGATCGATCACGACATGACCACGGACTCCTCAACTTCCCAAGCTTTGGAGACTCACGAATCATCTTCCCACGTCCATTAATGAACAATGACACCGCTTGGGGCCATTAGAGAAAGTTATTGTCATTTAGGGTTTATTTGGGGCAACTATTGATTATTTATAATCTAATGATAAGCAGATTATTCTGATAATCTGATAATCTGCAGATTATTAGAATAAGCTAGATTGTTGTTTGGAGCAGTTTATTTTGAATAGCTTATTGATAGTTGTTGCTAGATAAATGACATTCATGCCCCTGTTTGGTGAAATTGTTTGCAACATAACTAAAATGAGAACAGAAGTATATAGTACAGAATCCTGAAATCATCACAGATCAGTTCAAAAGATGACATACAATGCTCATACTCTCGTGATTATCAGAAAAATAGAAAAATGATAAATACAATTACAACTACAATGAGCAATATTAAAATATTCAATTTCAAACTAAGACTACGTTTGTCCTTAGTTGCACTGTCAGTCTGAGAAATCATTGTGTCCCGAACACTGTTGTCGGTGTAACATGTTGACAAGATAAGCTAATTCAATAATGCTAATGAACCAACAAGCAAATTATAAAACCCTTGTACAAAGAGGAAACCCACGATTTGATGCCTGCATTGCTATGTTATGCCATGCGTTATAGAGATTCTCTCTTGTACTAAGACAAGTGCAACTATACCTTGTTTGAAATATTAAACTGTGGGTTGTAAGATAACATGTTCCGCCACGTAAATATCTTAATATAACAATAATTTTGAACAACTTAGCATATCAACCAGCATTCCAGAAAATCATCAAAGACATTCTAGAAATGAAAAGATGCAAGCTGAACAGAAAATGAACACTACTAGACTTGCGTATGACTTGCAAATAATTTGAGGGCTCGCCATAAACTCAATAAGAACCTCCCCTAAATACTTAGAATTTTCAAGATCCCACTCAACAAGCTAAATGAGCCAAAGTGGACTTGAAAATCAACTAACAGGCTCTTCAATTTATTGCCCAGAAATTTTTTTCCCTCTGGCACTTCAATTTATCTTAACAGAAAATGAACATACTTGAAAATGCTTGAAAGAGTCTAATTTGTTAAAAATGCTACTCAATTCACAACACATACATGCATACAGACAAATGACCTTATTTGAAAATCATAAAAATGAAACGTTTGCACATATTCCATTCTAAAATGCCATGCACATGTGGCATGAAATAAACATCGAATGTCCTGTAAATTTTTATCATATAAATACATGGTAAAGATCTAATTTGCAACACATCATGGTCATTATCTCTACAATACCAATGTACTTCTCAACATTCTTTCACCACCATCAGAGATAATCTTATACCTGCACTCATATGCATCAAATAAACTTATAGCTGCACTCATATGTATAAACTACCAAACAATAATTTGATGTATAAACTACCAAACAATAATCTTATAGCTGCACTCCATTCAAGCATACCAAATTCTCAAATTCTCACACAGAAATTGCAATTCATAATCAACATTCCCGAGCACACAAGCATACAAGCATACCAAATTCTCAAATTCTCACAAATGTATTGAGATTCATAATCTCTGTTCCCAACTGTCAGTGTTGGCTATTGAGAAGAAAGGATGGTAGAAAATGTTGCCAGCCCATTTTCTAGCACACATTATATAAGATCTGCAAGCATTGCAATTACATACATACCATCCAAATCTTATATATTTACATATTTACATATGCAAAAGCAAACGTCACTGTACTATATATGTTGCATGGGAGGAGTTCAAAAATTTATATTTACATACCATCCAAATCTTATCTATTTACAGAAGTTTTGCCCCCAATTCATTTTTACTTGGGACATAACTATACTTGACATTCATGCTTCATTAATGTCAATAAATTGCTTGGAATATTAAGCTAAGTTATTTTCCACAAGCAACACCATAATTCCATCACCCCTTAAAAATATAAAGTTTTGTGTTTGAATGCATATAAGCCAATTCCTATATATTCACATACCTAACATCTGAAATTTTTTCTTAAAAACCCATTATATACCACATAAATCTTTCATATGACAGCACAGGAAACAATCACAGGAAATATGTTTTTAAGAGCCTGTGAAATTTCAGACGAAGGATCCCAGTAATACGAAGGATCAAAAAATTCTCTACATGTAAATACGAAAAAATCGCACGAAGAAATCCCTATAACACGAAGGATCAAAAATTTCTACCCACTAATAACATTGCCCAACTCACCATAATTCATATCATCATCGGCAACGACACAAATAGCATTTCTCTACATGGAAGAGGAGTTGTGCAAAACCATAAGGCATAAAAGGGATACTTACGAAATTTCAAACAACTTTCGATCCGCTACCTAAGGCCAAACGGGAAATGGGAGAGAGGGGGGTGCACGGGATTGAGGGTCGAGATCATGGGAGTTTGATCGCAGAGCTAGAGCAAAAATAGGGACGGGATCGAGGGGCTAAGGAGTAATAATCTGAGAGTAAACACGAAACGCGGGGTAATGGGAGCGGCGGACGAAAGAACGAATTATAACCTAAACCCTTACGCGCGTTCCTTGACCGCCGGCCCCCAACGCATTAACCAAACGCTGCCCCGGCGTTCCGAAAACGCCGAACACAGGGATAAGCGGCTCCAAACGAACCCTTAACTTATGGGTTATGAGCAAAAAATTGTTGATTTCTGGTCCTCCGGTTTGCAAGGCAGCGAAGGTTAGAGTTGATCCTTCGGTAGAATCAAGAACACCTTCTGAAGGTGATTTCAGTGTTGGACGAATCTGTCATAACTCTGACAGAAGCCATCAATGAATTCCAGTATGGTCATGGTAGATTAATACAACTTCAAGAATTCGGAAACCTGTAGAGAAACCTGTGGGTGCTACTAGAAACCTGCAGCTACTGTTGTTTCCTGTAGAACTGTCGTCTAGAACAGAAAAATAGCCACTGCTGCTGGAAACAGATGGAAAACAGTGCCTGTAGAACCAGTGGTTGTTGCTCCAGAATTCTGTCAAAGACAGGTATGCTGGAATAGTTGATTCAGCGGTTGATTCCATGGTAGGCCTCTGCGAAAAGTTTCCACGGGATAATTCTTACGGGAGCGGCTTATTTAGCGGCTAGGAGAAGGAACTCGGACATAATAGAAGGAATCGGCTGCAGGGAAAACTATAGGAGCCGGCGGCTAAGGTTAAATTCTTGGTTTTGATACCATGTCAGATTTGATAATAGAGCATAATATTTTCATGAATAGGAGGAATATTTAAACTCAATTACAATAGACACAACAAAGGAAAAAAATAAAACAGAAAAAAACAAAAAGAAAATACATAATGATGGAATAAAAACTAATAAAAAAGAAATAATAAGTAATGACGACTAGGGATTTCATAGTCGCTCTAAATGAATCTAATATAGATAAAAATAATCTCATGATGGGTAATACCCAGAGTACCTGTTCACTTTAAGATACAGCCCTAGAAGGGAAAGCCCGGATGTCGATGGCTATCCTGACAGAAAATTGAATCAAAAACTGACTTTCAAATCTTAATACAACACACACACACATAGAGACAGATAAATATATGTATATATGTGTGTGTGTCTATATATATATATATATATATACACACAGACACATACATACATACATACATACATATATATGTTAAAAGATTGGTCATATGCTATCAGACGAGCCACCCGAACAACTTCATAAGCCTAAGAATTACATTCATCACATAAGCGGGATCGAACACATGACCCCAGGGTTCTTACAAACTCTGTCAATCAAATAGTCACAATGGGCAGCACATATATATAGACTAAAAAGGAATGAAAGCTAATAGGAAAAAAAAGCATAAAAAAGAAAACATGACTCTTACAAACTGTCTCCCGCCTGCCGCGGTCTAGAGGAGTGCGGCTCGCTTCCTGTGTCCGAAGCGGGAGCGCTCCCGCATCACAAAACGAATGCGGTGAAAATAAGAATATTGAAATTAATGTGAGATAAAACTACCGAGTACATTGCAAAATAGTTATGATAGAAATAGTGTGAGGTTGTGTCTATTCAAGATAAGTGTATAAAGCGTATCAGCAAATTTGAGAAAGTACAAAAAAGAGAGGAAAATAATATATATATATATATATATATATATATATATATAAAACAAGAAGGGGCCAACAATCTAGCATGGGTAAAACACTATATGCAGCACTAGAAAGGAGCAAATGTTAGAAGAATGATTGAAAAGGACTCACAAAAATTGGTTGGAGGTACGAACAATGATTTATGTATCCTTTATTTATGTTTCAGCCTTTTTAAGTTTTATGTGATGAAGTATGCATACTTCTATTCAATGTTTAAAAAGGGAAAATCGGAAACTGATGCATATTTTCTTAACGAGGCGAGGCGTAAGCCTCGAAATAAAAGAATTAAAAACTCATAAAATTAAACAACATTCCTAAATATGACAAACCAACATGTTTATTTCGTTCATCATTATAAAAACATAAACCATAAATATTAATCTTGAATGTTAATATAAAATAAAAGTTTGAAATAAAATTTAAACTTGATATTTTAAATTACTCACTTTGACTTTGAATATAGCACAAGCAACAAGAATAATAGTGGCCTTAACATCATTTTCATCATCTTCAAAAAACTCATATTTAGTACTCCATCATCATCAGATTTTGAGTTATAATCATCTTCAAAATCTTCTTCAAATACTATATAATCTAAATCTTTCATCTTACTCTCTAATCAATTAATATGAAATTCAATATAATGATAAACAAAATAATAAATTACGCCAAAAACTAAGCAATTCGCTATAATTAAATTAACTTTAATTTTTTAAGCTCTAATCCCACTTTGATTCTGTCTTTTAAATGATTATAAAGTAGAAGATGCTCAAATTTAATAGACCTTTGAGCCATTTCAATGTTGACATTGATATATCCATTATCATTATCATTAAAAATTATTCATTCATAATCAAATAATATAACAACAACAAAAAATAATATATTCCATCACCACCTTTTTTTGGTACCTTAAAATGTCTACCTTTTAATTTTTTTAAAAAAAAAACATAAACTAAATTGTTCATCGACCTACTGTCGACTGATTCCTTCTTTTTGTATGCAATTGGTTAAATATGCTCCAATTACGCTCGATTGTGAAAGTTGAATATATAAAAATAAGAACTTTTTAATCTAATATGCAAGTTCACAACTTATATATACTAGGAATATCTAATCCTCGCCAATAATTCCCTACGCAACAAAACATAGTGATCCATAAATGACTTCTCATCACATTAAATAGAATTTCACTTTCATAAGAACATCTTGTAATATCTAAACGTACTCAATTTTTGTGCTCTTTTATAGAAACTGAAGGAGCATAAGATTGAAAGTTGATATTTTCATTTTCATCTACATTCATAATAAATCTATCAACTTATCTTTGAGTTCCTCTGTTAGAAGAAAGCAAATAATTTCCACTGTTGGAATCATCACATTCATATCCAAAATAAGAACTATTCTCAATCATATCTTTCATATTTTTTTGAGGTGGTGTATTTTTTAAATATTTAACACATTCCTTCTTGATTTCATATGATAATTTTTCGTGTGCTATAGTATTTACGTGTGTATCAGCCAAGTGATCTTTAAATCTTTTAGCACCACTAATAATTTATTTGTCACGATATTCATATTTCAATTAAACATATCCCTTATTTGCACCTTCTCCTGGTACTTTGACTTTAGTGTCAAATTTTCATAGTATATTTTTTCTTATTGCACCACCACCAATTCTAATTAAAATTTTAATAATAATAATATAATTTAATAAAAAGATAATAAACTTCATAGTATAATAGTGATGAATAAAAAAGTTCACATATATGAAAAAATGACAAATAAAATAATTGTAAATGAAACATGTGAAACTCCTGTAACTAGACCCATGCCTCATAGCTCATGACATACCTAATTAGTATTGTTAAATCTAGCACATGCACTAAGCTTTAAACAAAATCATAAAAAGAATACAACAAGACTCTTTGATTAACACTATTAAGAAAAATAAAAAGCTAAGAGAAAAAATAAAATTAATAAATAATATTATTAATGAGTGAGAACTATCTTATACGCCTCACATTGTATCAAATTAGCATTATAATTTATCAAATAAATTTAACATGAATCTAAAACAGTATTACAACTTCCAACTTCTTTAAAAACTTATTAAAACAAAAACTAGCTATCAAGCAAACTTTAGTATTTAGGAAAGCAAGTGCTCACTAGTCGCTACTTGCTACTAAACTTTAAGTGCTTGAATTCACACAACAAATATATTTCAGGTCATCTAAGAACTTCAGTAATGTGGTGCACGTTTAAGCAAACCATAAAGTGATCATTCTCAACTAATTAATTGGATAAATTTGAGAAATATTCTTATAGAAATAAAATAAAATTAATCTACAATTTACTAAAACTCTAACAAAAACTACAAACGGTGAATAAAAATTACTCCTAAACCATAAATATATACAAATAATCATAACATAAGAGAACACAAACTCATTTTCATATGAACATTGATGCAAGCATGCTTTTAACAAATTAATCAAGAAAAAAATTATACAAACAAAACATTAAGATATTATTACTTACACTATAAAAAACAAGATTATATTTCAGCATTAAACCTCATAGGAAGGTCACGAGTGAAAAAGAGAAAGCCTTAAAGAAGAGAAATACTCGTACCGACCATGAGGAAAAAAAGGACGCTCAAAAGAGGCACCCCGGCGGATTGATGTTGTGAGACTTTGAAAGACAGGCTCGAGAAGGGAGTTCACACTTGATAGACGGATGAAGTCGAAACAATGGTGCGAGAACGGGCTCGGGACGATGCTTTATAGAGACATGAAGTGGCGAAGTGGAAGTTGTGACGCCCAAATGGCTTGGGACGAGATTCAATAGAGATCAAACCTTAACTCACACGATGATTGTTGTGTGTTGCACATTAAATTTATTAATAATATAAATATATATGATTTAGTATAATTAGGGAAAAAGAAAAGTTGTCTCAAACATCTAGATGAATTGCACCTCCAGGTGTATGCCTCATTGCAAAAAGGCATAAGCCTCTCCCGTATCAGTGAGGCTTAAGCCTCATGACGCTCCTCCTGTGCCTAGATTTGAGGGGCACACCTCGAATGCTTTTTTAAAATTTGGTTCTAATAAGTGCATACCAAAAGGTTAAACTATTTCTATTTAAACCGGGACCTATAACTCTAGTGCCAACTCATCAATTTCATACTCAAAAAGGGCCAACCTGTTAAGTCGTTCTTCAATATAGCTCCCAGAAACCAATACTTTCAAAATCCAAAGTTAAACCCCAAGCAGAGTTAGGTGACCCCATATGATGAAATTAAAGATTCAACGAACCAATTGCAACAACAAATTTTTTGTGAGTTATTCATGATATCAGTTTTGGGAGGACATTATATTGATTACCTAAACAAAACCTACTTCATTTTGTAATTTAATTGGTTGTTGTAAAAAAATCAAGTTAAGTCATAAAGCTTCTTCAAATACGCAGACATGCAAGACTTCTCCATATGTTTAAACAAGTTTTGAAACAAGCATTACAGACTACTATTTCTGAGCCAGTACCTATATCCTCATTCTTCTGGCTTTCCTTCCACCTTCTGTCAAACTGGTAAACATGTTCGAACTCTTCTTTCCAGATAATCTCTGTGCTGTTTCATTGATAAGTAAGGAACACGGCAGCCGTTTCAAGGAATTCTATGACTTAATAAACAACATCAATTCGATAAATTAAGCATCCTTTTGCAGAGAATATGTCAAGAACGGGTCAAGCGGCAGCATCCTATGTCATTTCCTAATAACCAGCGGATAGAAGTTCTTAAATTGTTCACAAACCAAGCTATGATTCAAGTAGGTAGCTAGATGCATTATAAAATCAACCCTTCATGAGAAACAAACAGTCCTTTGCCTACAAGGAAACTTTGTCAGGATGCTTATTATAACTCTTATCAACCCAACAGCCAAATAAGATAATCGATGAAGCTCCACAAACGAAGAGAAACCCTAGAAGGCAAGAAAGTTAAATAATAGTTTCACGTACGACGTTCCACCTTGACAAGTCGAGAACAGGTGGCGTAATTAGCGTCGAGATCATCGGTAGATGTCATCTGAACTGCGCCAACCCTAACCGTGTTTGCCATCGAGCAGGTAAAGCCGGCTTGACGCCGGATCGATCGAAGCTGTCCGGAGAGAAGCGCGGGAGATTTTCTGAGGGTTTTGCTGCTCTGAGTGAAAGAAATAGCCATACGTGTATTGAAACGTGCTGGTGTGGTTTTATTAATCGAATATCTGACCGAGTCCGGACTATAATTTACAATCTTTGCTGGGAAAATGTACGTTAGTTTTCAAAAATTATAGTCCAAAAATATGCATTATGTTTAAATTTATTATAGAATTATAATTTCAACAATATATCTCTATTTTTTATTAAAATGTATGCCTTAACTAAAAAAAAAAGTGGGGTATGGATACATAGCACTCAAAATTAATAATAATATTATATATCCGGCATCCAAATTTATCCAATTCGGTTAATCCTTTGGTTCAAGGTCTAGCCCCCTCGGGTACTTTTTTACGAAGGGAGGTAAGGTTATATTTATAACGTATGAGAGATATCTCCTTGCAAATAAATAAGTAACCATAACCACTTCATCGGACGGCCCAAAAAGGTTCATTCACTCGTACAATATTATGTGAACGTTTAATATCTTAATGCTGTTAAAATTGAGTGATCTTGAGCTAATTAGATTCATCTTGTCGAAACGCTCAATTTGACTATAAATTTGACAAATTTGAAATTTATTTGATATTCCAATTAAGCACCGAAAGCATTCAAAGGTGGTTTATCTGCTTAATTTGACTTGGATTATACCAATTTTTCTATCATTGAGTCTATTTCGTCTAATCGGCCAGTTTGAATATAAGTTTGTTGAAATTGGAGTTCCAAATCATTTTTAACTAGAGTCTAAACATTCATTGTATAAAAAATTACTTTGAAATTTGTATCACACCTTGACGTGATTATGAAAATTTGTTGATGGTGTATCATCCATAATTTTATCTATAATTAAAATCACTTTGATTTAATTTTTTTGATAAGCAAACATTTGTGTGTGCATGTTTCCTTTAAGTTTTTTTTTTTTTTCAATTTCTAACATTTTAGTTTTAAAATAAATATTTGTTTTCAAATGCATTGGTAAGTGGACCATGATATGATTGAGTTTGACAAATTTTAAGACTCATTAAGTGATAAAAAATTAAAAAAAAAAATTATATAAAATAATAACCTTGCTCTCCACTTTGAGAGAAAAGGATGTACTTTATAATAGTAGATTAATTTGACAGGGCTATGCCTCATGATATTTTTACTTTTTGAGTTTTTCTATGTAAAGAATCACAATGCTCCTCCTGCTCACTTTCATTTATTTGTGTATATGTTGGATCTTCGTGCAATACTAAAACATTAAAATATCAGTCTAACGTCGTGAATCTTTGAACATGTAATAGTTTGACAGTCTGAGGGAAATGAAGTCTCATTGATGGAACTCTACTATTTTTTGATGTTTAATAAGCATAATACATTAGCTTCTCATTCTAATACAATACACAAGATTCTCATTCTATCACCCATCTTTATAGGGTGCAGTCTCAAAGTTCGGGACACAAAGCCTTTACTTTGTTTCTCAATGATCAACATCATTTTGCTGACGAAGTAACATCATTTTGCTGACGAAGTAACATCTTTTGCACCTTTTGAAGGGCGTGAATTAAGAAGTCTTAAAATGAGATTCCTTGACTTTTATGCCAGATTTAGCGAATTGTTATCGTAAAGTCGACTTGAAGCGATAACCCAATAGGGCCAATACAAAGGAAAATCCAATTTGACGAAGTATCCAAGCTCCCCATCTGGGATAAAAGATAGTCAACCAGGTTGGATTAACCGACCAAACCACACCAACCAAACTCAGCCGATCGAGCTAACCCCATCGACCCAAATTCAACTGAGCTTAGTCGGTTGACCCATAAAGCAGCTAGAACATAAGCCAATACATATAAAATATCATAAATACACCGGTACAGTACTCTTTGGATAAGGGTAAAAATGTAATAATATGGTTGTACAAAACCCTTTTATAAATAGAAGAATCATCTAATCAGGATCACATTTATTGTTCAATCTATCTCTACAT
The DNA here is from genome assembly GCF_001263595.1 of Phalaenopsis equestris. NCBI lineage: Eukaryota > Viridiplantae > Streptophyta > Magnoliopsida > Asparagales > Orchidaceae > Phalaenopsis > Phalaenopsis equestris. The sequence continues at coordinate 151,183 of NW_018165530.1, forward strand.
ATTGTCTTTTCTTAGTTACGCTCTATTTCTTCGATGTAATTCACGAACGATCTCAAATTCAATCAAAAACATTGTTATATTAACTTATTAAAAGTTAAAAGCACTTTTTTATGCATACTTAATGCGGCGCGCCTGTAAACATTGAAGTCTTAAGTGTTATGCAAATATCTAAAAATTGTGCAAATATCTAAAAATTGTGCGTTATTTATGTAAATCTTCTTTTTTTATTGCGGATTTCAAAGGATTGCATATTAATATCAATTAGAGTCATAAATAATGGCTTGGCCCAATTAACATAAGACAATACGACCAACAAAAGTTTGTATTCTAGGAGTATATTATCAGCACTTAAATTTTAATGTATGATTATTTACTTTGCATCATCGTGTACTATAAAAATGACTTCCCCTAAGGAGAAGAAACTATTACGTCAGTCATTTGCACATGCGGATGAAGGTGTGGATCACATCACGTTGTGTCTGGCTGCGTGGTGCGATCTACATCATCGACCCCTCATTCGATTTATGTGATACAATATTTTCTAAGAAGAGAAAGGTAGTGGGAGCACTTTTTTTTCTCTCTACAAATTTATTGTTGATTTATAAGAAAAGATGGTAATTTTTAGCATTAATCGGCATATATTCCAATTTTGATGATAAAATCATAATCCAAAAATGATATTTTTCAAAGCGGGTTGTGGTCATTTTGTCCATGGGTATAGGTTAAGTTAAAATCAATCTAAAAAAATGGTCTCTAAAATTTAAATGGCTCGTGTTTGGAATAACTTGTGTATTGCATATTTATGTTTAACTTGATTCAGATTTATTTAGTTGAATTAAGCTTGTGTTCGGCTCAGCTAGAATTTAATTTTCTCATCTCATAAGACTAAAATATATTATTAATTATATTTTTATTATTAAATTAAAAATAATTATTTTATCAAACCTAGTTCATAATTTTGATGATTCACCCCTTATTTCGCATGATTTATGTTTTTTTTTTCTTGCAATGAGGGCTGCTTACTTTTTTTTTTTGCTTTTATAGAGCTTTTATCACATCAAATTTTAGTCGGTCACAATTACTAATAAGGGTTTGTTTGGGACAGTTGCAACTGCTTGAAGAGCTGATTGTAAAGTTGTTGCAAGATAAACTGCTCTTCAAAACACTACGGTGATTATCATAACAATTTTTTTTTTAAAGTTGGACCACAACCTTATAGCAGCCACCGTATTTAGCCAAGTTCTTGGGCAAAACTCAGCTTTTCGCTTCAGCTTTTTAAGAAATCAGATACAACTCATTTCAAAACAATTCGAACATAACCGAACAAATATTTATTTGTGTTTGACTTATTTAATCGAGTTATTTAAAAAGCCAAACACAAATAATTTATAAACGACGAAACTCTTTTAACAGTCCTTTTTACTTTGTTGAGTTTTGTCTGAGTTCTCTCGACAGAACCGAATTCTGATGACATTTCTTATTCGGCAGATGAAATCTGATACAACTCATTCAATATACAGTCAACTGAGTTATAAAATTCAAATTGCATGTTAAGACAAATCAATCTAAATCTGTAGAGTACAACACTATGAGTTCTCATAATATATATTTATAACTGAGTTTCTCTTTTACTGTGCAATAACATATTCCAGAAAAATGAGTGCCATGTGTTCGGTTTGTTGAGTATAATTAAAAATTATGGCTTATTTTGTATGCAATTCAAACAAAGCAAGTTTTTTTTATATAAATTGTTTATCAACTAATCCTTTTTGGCCGACTTGAATAAACAAGTATTTCAGGTCCGCCAATGTAAGAGCAAGTTATGGATGATGTCACCAACAATAGAATTTAGTAATTTATGGTGCGACGACTTGAAGGGAGCATGATAGAGACATCCTTTCACCTTTTGACTATAAAGTAGTATGATTGTTATTATTATTTAATTTTCTTTTGTTGCTTATATAGTACCCGTTTGGGGCAGCTTATCAGCTTCGGTGTGTTTTGAAAACACCATTTCGATCATTTGAAAAATGCGTTTTTTTATGTAATATGCGGTCGTGAGTCGAACCCCGCAGCCCGCGTTCCATTTGCTTGTTTTGACACCATTGCCCTCGCGCTTCTTCGCATATTGTTTGCCCTAACCCCAAATATCCCTCCTCTCCCTCTCGCCGGCCTCTCTCGACCATCTCTCTCACGTGCGATTCTCTCCCTCTTACCTGTCTCGCTCGACATTGTCGTGCTACTCTTCATCCTCCCTTCTATCATTCTTTATTGTGCCCCGTAAGTACGCTTCTTCGCATATTGTTTGCCCTAACCCTAAATATCCCTCCTCTCCCTCTCGCCGGTCTCTCTCGACCATCTCTCTCACATGCGATTCTCTCCCTCTTACCCATCTCTCTCGACATCGTCATGCTACTCTTCTGCCTCCCTTCTATCATTCTTTATTGTGCCCCGTAAGTATTGTGTGATATTCGGCTATCTTATTTCCAATTTGTTGGTTAGAGATTTTTGTATGCAAATTCTTGAGGACTTCTTTTTTATAGATTTGGTTTTCTACAGTTTGTGATTAGGGGCTTTCCGCGATTTGGGGCTTTCTGGATTTGTGGCTTTCTCGAGTGCTCTGTTTAAAAGATATTTATGGAAATTAGATATTTTTATTGTTTTCCGTGACTATAGTTGATCTTTTCAACAATGTATTCTATATCCATGGGATTTTGAGGTTGGCTTGATGTTTATCACAGTTGAGTTGGTTTGAAGAATAAATGAAACAAGACGCATTGATATATTTGATCCGTAATGTTTCAGGAGCCTCGGCTATAATTGTCTAAAATCTAAATTTCCTACTTTTTTATTTTTCTTTGTTTGATTCATCTGCAGAGATTTCAGGTGTTGGACTGTTCCGAGTATTGGATTGCTTTTTGTTATTTTTGTTATGGCTTTATTGTTATTCAGTTGACAACAATGGTTTGTTCTATCATTATATTGATATAGCCTTGGATGGATTGTTCAATCAATTATCTTTCTATAATTGTTGAATTTGCTATTTACGAGCAATGACTTGTGAGCTGCTGCTTTTAGTCGGTGCAAATGTTGGTGTTTAAACTTGGAAAGGATTTCTTGGTTTGATTAAAAGGTAGATGTATATATGTATGTATAGTAGTCAGCTTTTGTAAATCAACAAATGTTTGGGTATTAAGGAGCTTCAAACATTCATACCCCTCCAATTTGGAACATTTCATCCTTCTTTCTAATAAGATTTGCAGTCATCCTTGCAACTGAAGCCATCCATACCAAAATCTTACTACTTAAAACGTTCATAAGCCAAGTGAGGAGCACATTCTCCCATATGCTTTTATATAAATGTGTGTGTAGATGTATATGAATACATAAATATAAATATATAGTACAGTTAAGAATTTAAAAATTATTAAGGATTCCAGAGAAATAAACAGAAAAATTGCAAAAATGGTGATAACACGAATTGAATAAAAGGTAACGGTTGTCGTGTGTGCTGGTGGTGAAGGTGGTGGCTATTGGTGTGTGATTGTGGGTGTGTGTTGGTGGTGGAGGTGATGGTGGAGGTAGAGGTTGTATGTGTGTGAGTGGTTGTGTGTTGTGGGGCTTGGTTGTTTTATTTGAGTATTTCTTTTGTTTTGTATTAGTTATTCTTTTCAATTTTATTTCTCTCTTGTGTTTTCTTGTTTTGGTTTTTATTTTTTTGTTAGTTTTGGGGTTTGATTTTCTTGGGACCTTCTTTCTTATCCTGTTTTTTGTTTTACTGGTTTTATCAGTTTCTTTCTTGATCGATTTCTTTGTTTAACAATGTAATTGTTAAGGCCAAAGAAGTCGTTTTATCAACCATGTGGGATAAGAAAGTCAAAATCATATTTTGCAACCTGTCTTAAGAATGTCGAGCTTGAAAATAGACCCACTACCTACTTTAATAAAGAAGGGTGACAAAATATTATGAAGAAATTCAAGGAAATGACATGAAAGGATTACAGTATGTTACAATTTAAGAACATGTGAGATTGATTGAAAAATCATTAGAAGTTATGGAGGGAACTAAAATCAGGATCCACAAGCTAGGATTAGGATCCAATCAAATAGATTATTGATGCTTCAAAGGATTGGTGGATTGAGAAATTGAAGGTAATAACCAAACCCCTAAAGACGTAGTTTTCCGTTCTTTATCTCTCCAATTTGTTTTAGGTAGTAAACTTTTTTTAGTACACTTAATACTTACCGTACTGAAGTGATTTTTTAATTCTCAAGTATCAGATATGATATTACGCTAGTTTTGTTGCAAACAAAATGACTATACAGGGGCATAATGATCATTTATCCAGAAACATCTGCAAAAACAGTTATTTTTCAACAACACAAATCAAATAACCAACGAGTTTATCTGGATCAGTTGCTGATGAACAACTTATTAATAAACTTCAGCTGCCACAAACAAACCCTTATTGGCATTTATTCAATTTTATTAAAAAATAATTTACTTCATAAGAAATTAAGAAAAAGACTTTTTTATATTTTTGCATTTAAATATTTAAAAAACCTAACATTATACAAATTTTTTTGTTCTTAAATATAATTTTAATTACTTAAAAATTAATTTTAATTATCTAACTAACATAACTAATACTCAATCAATATATTTCTTATAAATAAATTAAAAGTTATTCTTTTTTTTTCTAAATTGTTATAAATATGTCATAGCTATTTAGAAAAAATCAATTCACTGAACATAAAAATATTAAAGCTATAATAACAAATAAAAATATATAAATAAATAAAAGCAATTTTAAGAAATATCACTTTAAGAAAATGAATAATTAAAAAATATAAATTAAAATTATGTTCTATAAGAATAAAAACTAATAGAAATGCAAAGCCAAATTCCGTTTAAGCTCTTTCTTAAATTTCATTTATTAAATATTTTTTTCTTACTTGATTATATATATATATATATATATATATAATGCCTTTCTGAAGCGGGCGACGGGATTCCTATTCCGGAGA
>NW_018165530.1:156230-163113 GCF_001263595.1 Phalaenopsis equestris
TTCTTACTTGATTATATATATATATATATATATATATAATGCCTTTCTTTAAATATTGCGCGTTTTGATTCAATCGATTTCATCATAATGTATTAGCTCAAAGCAACTACTTGTAATGAGGGTTTCTCAAAAGAATTGTGGTTTTGCTCATTGATTAATTGGATGGATGGTGACTACAATTTTAAATGAGGAAAGACTATTACATAGGGATTTGATATATATTGATTGATGAAGATTGACTGTTGTTGAATCCGAAAGTGACCGGAAAACACATCAATGAAAAAAAGAACGTTATGCTAGGAAGTGATTAGGGGGAGAGAGAGAGAGATGGAACAGTAAAAAGTGAGTGTCTTATTCATAACACGAACCTCTATTTATAAGCTTAGGCCGAACATTACAAAAGTATATATTAGCCCAATCATTAATAACTTTCTAGGGGGACTCTTTTATAATTACAGAGTTATTTGCATATAATAAGACCGGGGACCGATTCGATCAATAAAGGTTGTTGATCACCTAGTAAGCTTTGACTCGATCGATATCTAATCCAAGAGAGTGCTCCCTGTCGACGTCTTGAAGGGTGATTATCACCTTGAGGGAGCCTCTCCTAGCGTCTTTTGCCCATCGTTCCTACATGACACTTCGTTTGTCAATATTCAACAAAAAATGATCGTCAAAAACTATGTTCGATCGTTATTAATCCAAGAGAGTTACAACCTTGTAATCCACATGATCTCCGCAACGAGTAGGCTCATAACAGGCCTAAGGAGAGGTGAGGGAAAAACATGGTAATAGAGTGTGCTCTGTCTATATATTTATTATTTTGACTGTTTTGATGTACAAACTGACTAGATCAATGCAAATTTAGGCTAGTTGGAATTGTCTCCACGTGGCGCACCTTTTCACGATTATTTGGACACTAATTTGTATGATTTTCGTATAAAAAAAAATACAGCATAACAAATGAGTTATTATCACCATAGAAAAAAATTAAGATTTTAAATTCATACTTATTAATTTAAGGGGTCATTTGACCCCTCATTGTCATTGAAATTTTTTTTTTAAAAGCAATATTTTTTTTTTAAAAAAAGCTACAACTCAAAACATTTCATTAAAAATCTACGGTCTATCGCAATGAATTTTTGATTAAGACCAGAACACCGAAAAGAATGAACGCCATCCAAAACACCGGAATGGAGGGAAATCTAAACCCTAAACGCTCGCAATCTGAAAATGGTAAATTTTGATTGTTCTCATAGACACGCTTCTTCTTAATTGATCAAACAAGCTCGCAACATTATTCGAGACGAAAAAGAGGCGAACCGTGCTGCCATACGAGCTATAAGTGTTCACATTTTAAGAACTATACTAAAAATTTATGTCCAATCTAATCATTTTTTATAAAATATTTAACAATAAACTGTGAATATGACTAACAAATCTTAAAGATGAAATTATCATGTCCAATCTAATCATTTTTTATGAAATATTTAACAATAAACTGTGGTGAATATGACTAACAAATCTTAAAGATGAAATTATCTTTTTTCCAAAAATCAAAATTTTGAGACACTCAACCTTTTAGCACTCCGTCTCTCTCTCTCCCACTTTCCATAACCACCGTTTCCCCTCTTCCTCCCCGATGGCCGCGGCGGCGGACAGCCTCCTAAAATCTGGCGGAGTTTCCGCCATGATTCGTCAAGGCTTTTTAACCCCTTCATCTCCCTCATTCCCTTCGTCCCTCTTCTCCCCTCAACTTCCCTCCCCTCCACTATCCTCTCCGCCTCCCCCGTCCACCTTCACCTCCTCCTCCCCCTCCTCCTCCTCCTCCTCCTCCTCCTCCTCGCACCCCTCTCCGTCAACTCAACCAACCACGCTGTTCGATATGATCTCAAGGGAGAATCTAGCTCATCGTCAGCCGGCAGAGGGGAATCAAAACGAGAAGCGATTGCGGGTTCAGGAGCGGATCGCGAGGGTGCTCGCCGCAGATAGACCCAATTGGGGCCCCGGTGACGTCGAGTTGTCAGTGAGCTCTGGTGATGGTTTTAGAGTTTCGATGACGGTTCACCGGCGCGTTCTTGCTGCAGGGAGCCGCTTCTTTGCGGAGAATCTGGGGAGGCGGGGCGGAGTGGTGGAGATCTGTGAGTGCGATGATGTGGAGGTGTACGTCGAAGTGGTGGCTATGATGTACTGCGGCGATCTACGGCTGCGGCTCTGCGGCCAGGGTGCGAAGCAGGTGCTCGGTTTGCTCAAGGTAATCTACTTTCCCTTTTTTCCTTCTGGTTTCTCTTTCTTTCTTTTCTGCTTCATTACAGTTCTATTGGGCTTTGTAATTTGACCAAGAATCTGAACTGGAATCCGTTAAAATCGGAACCAATTATTAAGAATTGTGTGAAAAAGAGAGTAGAATCGCCAAATTTGGCATCGTTTTGGATCGCTGTTAAGTTATCTCTTCTTCTAGCATGGAGACAACCAGATTAAAGAAATAACGGATCAATGCAGGTTTCAGCAGCTATAATGTTTGATGCTGGAGTTGCAGCATGCCTGGAGCACCTGGAAGCCGTTCCTTGGTCTGAGGAAGAGGAAGAAGAGGTAATATCCGTTCTCAGTCAACTAAAGTTAAGAGAACCAGTGGCAGAGGTTTTACAAAGAGTTCTAGTGGAGTCATCTTCTTCCTCCAAAGCAGATGCAATTTTCCTCCGGCTTCTGGCTGGCGTTCTGCAATCCAAAGACGAGAAAGCTCGCCGAGACATGAAAGCTTTGTTACTTGGATTGCTCCGAGAAGACAATGCTCCGACCATTGAATTCACCGACAGAACTGATGTGTCAAGGGAAACTCTGTATCACCTCTGCCACAAATGCGTCAGCTCTCTCTCAGTCACGCTATCCGAAGCTGCATCGCTGGATGAAAGCACGCGACATGATCGTGGCAGCTTGATGGCTGACATTGCTCGCGAAGCCGACAACATCCAATGGCTAGTCCAGATCCTGATAAGCAAGAAGATAGCTGATGAGTTTGTGATGCTGTGGGCGGAACAAAAAGAGCTCGTTAGTCTCCATGACAAGATCCCAAGCATATTTCGGTACGAAATCAGCAGGATCACCGCCAGGCTATGCATTTCTCTGGGCAAGGGGGAGGTGTTGGTGCCCAAGGAAGCAAGGTTTGCGGTGCTGAGCACATGGCTAGATGCTCTGTATGAGGATTTTGGATGGATGAAGAGAGCTTGCAGAGGACTCGATAAGAGAATGGTGGAAGAAGGGCTGTGCCAGATGATACTGACACTGTCGATGCCACAGCAGCAGGCGGTGCTGCTGCGGTGGTTCGATAGGTTTCTGAAGAATGGAGATGAGTGCCCTAATTTGCAGAGGGCGTTCCAGGTGTGGTGGAGAAGAGCTTTTATGAGGAGGTTTGTAGCAGAAGAAGGCGGGGGTCAGTATGCTTCTGATTTGCAGATTGCTGTTTGTGATCGTTCTGCTTGAAAGATTGAATTTTTAAATGTTTATTGTGCAGAAGCTCACTTGATTTTACTTGGGATGTGAAGACTAATGAGAGTTTATTATATATATATTCTTGTACAAAGCATTTGTGTAGGTTCTTGCTATGTGGGGTGGGATACATAACACACAAAAACTTTCATATTTATATTTAGGGGCATTTATATACATACCACCAAATTATTTTGTATTTACATTTCTAACCTTTAAAGTTAGTCCTTTGCATTTATATCACTCAAATATTTCATATTTCATAAAAAAATATCATAATTTCAAATTTTAAAAAGTGAAATGCATCTTTTCAGATACAGATAAGTAGTATATATATGTAAAAATTGAAGTTTGAACTAAATATCTAAATTGATAGGAATTGAGTGTATGTATGTAAATCTTCCTTATATGTAATACACTTTTTATGTGATGTCAAAGATTTAAGTTTTATGGATATAAAAATGAAAGTTCCTTATATGTAATACACTTTTTATGTGATGTTAAAGATTTAAGTTTTATGGATATAAAAATGAAAGTTTAGGTGTTGGATATGTAAATACATATGAACTATGTGGTATGTATGTAAATGCCCCATTTTTATTTTATTTTCGCAACAGCATTGATGAGCTTCATTTGTTGTTCATGGATGGTTTTAGTGTGGCAAGGTTTTTACTTGTTGGAATTTACTGCGCTTGTAAGGTACTGATAAACACATTAGTCATGGGATTGATACCAATTCTTTTTTTCTTTTTGTTTGATATCAATTTTATGGGCGATTTACTGAAATTTGAAGACATTATTAGAATTTATTGCTTCTTTAATGATGGTTAGATTAATTTTATGTGTTTGTGTGATAAATATAACTAAATTATTTGTCTTACTATTTTAAATTTAGTTAAAATATGTAATATATTTTAGTAAAATTAGCATCATCTTGACATAAAACAAATCAATTTATGTTGTCATAAATTTTTTATTAGTTATAATTGCAAGATGGATTATGTTTTGATTATATATTTCTTATCCAATCAAATACAAATTTTAACGCAAAGTATGCATCCCTAAATTTTACTTGGGAGGGAAAAATTGTTATCAAACAAGCTTTTTATTCATGTGATTTAGTTAAAATTGGCATAAAATTAAAATGTTATATTATAAGGATTAATGTGAAAGGTAATTGCACTTTTATAACAGTTTTAAAATTTAGTAGAGAATTATTATTTGGAAAAGTTTAGGCCTAAATTGAATCATTTTAGAAATTTAAAATCTATGTCTGGACATAATAAATGAGAGAGCAGTGAAGTAGCCAATTTGAGTAAGAAATATGTAAAATTTGATTAAAATCATTTAAAGCTCCAATTTCAGCAAAGATATAGTCAAACTCACCCATTACACATGACAAATTCAATACTGAAATTGGTCAAATTTTACTCAAATTAAGCCCAGATCAAGCTGTTAAATCACTTTTGAAAGCTTTCAGTGCATAAATAGATGGTCGAACGGATTCCAAATCTAACAAGCTTATAGATAAATCGAGTGTTTTAACAAAATGAATCCAATGACCAATATCACTCAATTCCAAGGTCATTAAGACACTTAAATGTTCACTGAATACTGTCCAGTTGAGAGAATCTCCCCAAGTCACCCGATCATAGTGGTTCAGATCACTTTCTTATTTGTAATTTGGACTCTATAAATAGGGCCCTACGCCCACTTCAGAGGGAACTTAGACCTGAAGGCAGAAGAATATCGTAGCTTAGAGAAGAAGCTGAAGTTCAACATCATTTCTACATCGAAGATCCGATGAGTTCCTCTCGCTTCCACAACCATCGACCACCATCGATCGCCGTATGTTGGCCATCGTCGACCGCCATTGATTACCAGCTACTCCTTGCATCGAAGCCCCTTGCGGAGTCACGACATGCATTTCAGAATTCTAGCGTATGTTGTGGAATAATGAAGCACCCTACAAAGCAATACGTTGTCCAATACACAGTGTAACAATGCACTTAGAAGACTATGACTTTCTTTAGAGTTTTAAAGCTCCTGATTTTGACCTCTGTGGCCTATAGATGTCATCACAGCTCACCATTATGACCTACATGACCAACTACGACATATGTGGTTCATAGCTTATGCAGCTCCCGAATTCGCCCTCTATGTTCTACAAACACAGTTACAGTTCATCACTATGACCTATATAATCAACTACGACATACATGATCCACAATTCGTGCAACTCTCAACTCCTGCCTCTACGATCTATGTGGTTTATAGCTTGTGAAGCTCCCGACTTCGACCTTTGTGGCCAACAAATATTGTTGTAGCTCGCCACTATGACCTATATATATATATATATATATGACCAACTATAACTTACATGGTGCACAACTTTTGTAGCTTCCAATTCTAGTCTCTAAGGCCTACGAACTTTATCACAACTAGTGCAACTTTCAACTCTGGCCTTTGTGGCTTGCAAATGTTATTATAGCTAATGCCGATCACAACTCCAACCTTTGCATTCTACAAGATGTCAACATAGCTAGTGCAACTCTTAAGTTCGACCTATGTGGCTCACAAAAATTATCACAGCTTGTGCAACTCCTTATTCCAATCTCTGCAGCCTACGAAAATTATCACAACTAGTGCAGCTCTCAACTTCGATCTCTACGACCTAGCTACCAGCATTATCACAGTTAGTGCAGCTCTGGACTCCATCCTCTGTGGCCTACGAACACCATCACAACTTACAACTACGGTTTATGTGACAGACTACAACTTATGTGACTTACAGCTCGTGCAACACCTGACTCTTACCTCTGCAACCTACATATGTCATCGCAGCTCACCACTACGACCTATACAACAAGCTATCACAACAACCTTCGTCTACAATATTCAGCGTGAACTAATGCCTCTGTAGCAATTGAATATGGCCATGCATCTTGTTATCACCTAAAACTGCATTCTTTACCGCCAAACAATGGCTATTATCGATGAACTATAGTTGTACATTTACAATGATCAACTTTTGTACTCCATTTTCTCTAATTCATGAGAAGAGTAGACATGTGCACTCACAATTCATAATTGATTATTTCAATTGTGCTATGCCGCATGGTTTTTTCCTCTTTCCAAAGTTTTCCATGTAAAAATTGAAGTATTTCCTCATGCTTACTTCTCTTTAATTACATTAGCGTATGTTGGGTTTAGATGATAATTCATTACTTTATTGTCATAGACCTTCCGACACACATCAAATACCAAATTATGAATGTTTGCTCGATTACAATAGACATTGTCATGCAAATATTTTAGGGTAATTTTAACGCCCTTAGAAAAAAATACATTTTATATAAGAATGAGAATAAATTTATTATATTAATTTTTGATTTGA
>NW_018165530.1:163213-173419 GCF_001263595.1 Phalaenopsis equestris
TTTTTTTTTTTAGTGCGAACACCAATTCTTATATATTTACATGTCTAATGCTCACAATTTGTAATTTGCACACTTAAATTTTTAACATCACATAAAAAGGTCACTATTAGTATATATATACTTTTTGAATAAAATACACCACATCATGCAAAATTCTATTGAAGGATAAATGTAAATATTAAGTTTAAGGTGTCGATATGCTAATACATGAAATTGTGCGGTATGTATGTAAATTTTCCAAACATAAATTATCATTTAAGAGATGAAAAACCCATCCCAAAAAAGATTGACAAGCAAAACTAAATAAACCCTATAAATATTTCCCAAAAAATAAAGAAGAAATCCTTGTAAATAAGTCGACAACCGAATGAAATTTCTGTTTTTTCTTCCCGAAGGAACCTTGGCTAATTTAATACATCAACATTTTTAAACTCATTTGCATTTAAAATAGTTGTGAGTTTATGATAGAATATTTAATTTATGGTCCGTTTGGGGCGGCGGTGCTGTGTAATTTTGTCTGTTTGAGTAAACTGTGTTTTGACAATTTTTTCAAAAAGCTTCCGCTGAAATCTGTATTTTCACACTTGTCCTGACTAGGAGCGGTGGCAGCTGCAACTGCCCCAAACAAACCCTTAGAATTACATTTAAAGTTAACATACACACACACACACACTTATATATATTGTTTTTAAAATTTTATAGATTAGAAAAAAATTGCAGACAATATATTTATCGAATTGAAAGCTATACACGTTAGGCCATAATTTTATAATTAACTAATAATTTTCATTTATAAAAAAATATTATAATGATGCGTATATAAGTGGCTGCACATTGACAGTTTTTTAAATAAACCATTGGGGCGTAGGGAAGGACATTACACCTACTTATAATGGTGGGAGAAATCATTCAAGAAGATCATACGGTCAAAAGATTATGTACATTAATGACGAAGATCCCACAAATTTATTATATAGTACTTTTATCTAATTGATTTGTAAGCTATAAATTCAAGACATTGACACTCATTTTGGTAAGAAAACTCATTAATGAAAGATGAATTCTATAAGGAAGCTGATGAAAACCAGCTATTTTTAGGCCGTTTACAGACATACCACTCAATTTCTGTGTATTTACATATCTAACACCTAAGCTTTCAAATTGATATACATGCCATTCAATTCCTACGTGTTAACATATCTAACACATAAGCTTTAAGGGCAGTTTGTGCTTATCCAGATAAGCCGCTTATCTGGAAAATTCAGACCGCGGGGGTCGACCCGCGTTCTGCGTTTAGTGTGAGAAACCAACTGCGTTTTCAGATAAACTGCTCAAACGCAGTTTCCAAACAGTGAGATGACATTTTCAAAATGCTGACGCAGCGGATAAGCTGCTGCAGACGGAACCTTAGTTTCTAATACATATGCATGCCACACATTCTTACCACCTGAGCTCTGAAATTCACTTACATATACCATGCAGTTCATATATTCACATATCTAGCATCTAAGCTTTCAAGTTTCATATATAGTATACACCATGTAATCCATATGTATTTGCGTTTACATGTCTAACACCCAAGCTTTCAAGTTTCATACATACCATGCAATTCTCATGTATTTACATGCTTAACATTCAAATATACAAATTTACATATATATCTTACATTTTCATGTATTTACGTGCATAACATCCTAATATTCGAATTTACATATATGCCAAGTAAGTCTCATGTATTTACATTGCTTAACATCTAAACTCCATTTTTTCTTACATAGTTAAGATTATTTAACACATAAATTCTCCTACTTATATTTATAATAATTTGATGTGATAAATATATGCATGAAAATGTATGTGTTAGTTTTGAATAAAAAAGAATGATATGTTTGATGAGATATTAAAAAATTGAGTGTTCTATATGTGTGTAAATTAAAATTATTATGAGATTAGTAAATAAATATATAAATTGAATAATATGCATATAAATCTTTTATGTAATCCTATATGTGACACCTAAACTTTCATAGTTATGTCCATAATTCCTTGTTGTGATGAATGCATGCATGAGAATGTATGTTTAACTTTTGAAAAATAAATACAATTTTTAAGAAAATTTTTGATATGATATTTGAATTTTCTTGTTCTGGTTCGTTGGTCAAGTCATCTTGATCTTAGTAAATTAATGTCTGGTCTAGTAAATCTAAAATGGGTGTGAGTTCTCCTGCTCCATGTCTTAGTATAGTCATTGAAAGCCACCAAGGAACATGAAATAGTAAAGATTCATAGGTCTTATTGTGCCAAAAATTGTTCAACAGGTCAATGCCTTGGCTAATCCAGTTGAGATAGGTGAGAGTCCCCATGCTTTCTTTCTCAGCTTAGCATTGAAAATCTGAAAGTAAATCTAATTTTTAATTTTGGATTATTTGTCTTACTGTGCCACAAATTGTTTAGCAGACCAATCTATTACCTAATAAATTGATAATGAGTATGAGTCCCTGTGATTCTTAGCTTACTATAGTCATTGAAAATCATCAAGGAATATAAAATGTTTAGAGTTTATTGATCTCAATATGCCACAAATTGTTCGGCAGACAATATCCTTGGCTAGTCCAATTGAGATATATATAAGTTTTCGTGCTTCCTTTCTCAGGTTAGTCATCGAGAATCTGAAGTTAAATATGAATTTTCCTATTCTAGTTTGTTGGTCTTACCGTGCCATAAATTATTCAATAGGTTAATGCCTTTCTTAGTAAATCTAAGATGAGTGTGACTCACCGTGCTTCATGTCTTAGTGCAGTTATTGAAAACCATCAAATGAAGGAAAATTATAGGTTTCATTGGTCTTATCGTGCCATCAAATGTTCAGTAGGTCAATGCTTTGACTAAATCAATGAGATATTTGTGAGTCCCCGTGCTTTCTTTCTTAGCTTAGTCATTGAACACCCAAAACTTAAAACACAACTTAAAAGTCTTCAGTCCTTAGGACTCCAAGCATTATAGTATCGTCCTTAGATTGCTCTATTTGTTGTTTTGGTGAGGTGTAACATCCCTCAGCAGTCTCCTCATATGAAATCTTACATTTAACCCTACTATCTTCAAAACAACAAAAAATTTAATGACACAATCAACACCTGAATCTCATAAATGCCCAACAAGTGTCTTGAGTAGATCCTATTTGTAGGAAACTCTAAGATTCACAAATGCATAATTTCAATTATTTAATATTCAATTTAATTAAGTCAAAATTCATATATCTAACGTCAAATTCAAAACTTGACTAGCAAGACTCATTTTTGGAATTATTTGATCTTTGACTTCGTATATCTAACGTCAAATTCAAACCTTGACTAGCAAGACTCATTTTTGGAATTATTTGATCACTTTTATCAACACCAATATGCGTCGTATCTTGTCTGGTCCACCACACATATTTGGAATCCATTTTTGACCTCTTTTTTATCAACATTCTTCCTTGATAGCTTATCTGTCTAAACTTAGGATTCCTTTCTAGTAAGCTTAGGAAGTTGAGCTCAGTTTGACCTTGTCTGATTGACCAGGGTTAGGTTTGGTAGGTTCCTTGATCATGAAAACTAAAATTAAACTTAATTCAAATTTAAATCCAATTCAATTAAACCTAAATTAAAACTTAAAGCTGATTTAGATTCAAATTAACATAAAAAAATTGACCCAAATTTGTTGTGGTCTTCCTGGCTCATTGTAGTGTTCAAAATTATATTGAGTAAGCTACATCATATTCGTTGTTATTCTTGGAGAAACATCCAACGAGTTTGGTGATGATTTGACTTCCCTTTGACTGAATTCGTGACTCGAGTTTTTAATGCATGAAATCTTCTCCTACATAAAAAACTTTCTCCGGAGAGTTGTTTTTTGGAAAAGATTATGCATATCCATCTGGTTCGTTGAAGCCATTCAAATGAGTCCGCTCGCATCTAAATTAGACTTCATTTGTCAAAATCACAATAATTTAAGTAATAATAATAATAATAATAATAATAATAATAATAATAATAATAATTAATGACTAAAAATGAATACCAAAACAAACAAAAATAAATAAAAA
The DNA here is from genome assembly GCF_001263595.1 of Phalaenopsis equestris. Taxonomy (NCBI): domain Eukaryota; kingdom Viridiplantae; phylum Streptophyta; class Magnoliopsida; order Asparagales; family Orchidaceae; genus Phalaenopsis; species Phalaenopsis equestris. The sequence continues at coordinate 167,298 of NW_018165530.1, forward strand.
ATTATAGAGCTTAAACCAAAGCCTAAATTGAAATGCAAGTTAAAATATCAACCTATAAAAAAAAAAAAAAATTGACATATATTAAACTTAAATTAAAATTAAATTTAAACTAAATGAAATCAAAATTAAAAATGAAACAAAGTAAATTATAACAAAACATGAGTTTATATTAAATTAAAATTGGAACAAAATATAAATAAACTTAAAAAATAAAATAATTATAAAATATAAACTAAATTAAAACAGTAATTAACTATGATTTAACTTAAATTAAAATGTAAATTCAAGTTAAAAACTTAATGTAGACATTAAATTTAAAATCAAAACATTAATTAAAATTTAATTGAACACAACATGAAATTAAATTTAACTAAAATATAAATTTAAGCAAAATTAAAAATAAATTAAGCTTAAATTAAAATAAACTTAAAATATTAACTTGAATTAAACAAAATATCAAATTTATAAAAAAAAAATTTACGTACACGCCACCTCCCATATACATGACAAGGTGTATATATATATATATATATAAAAGAAATTACCAGCTGTTATAGGAGCCTTTAACAACCCCTCAAAATTTACGTGCACGCCACTTCCCATATACATGACAAGGAGTGTGTATATGTATATATATATATATATATAAGAAATTACAAGATGTTAGAGCCTTTAACAACCCCTAATTTTGCCTAACAATTCGAGTGCCCTCTCCTTAAGGCTAATTGTGCGAGAGGAGATTTGAACACCCGACTTGAGGGGTCTTATACCGTGGATGCCAACCAACAGACCGGGATACGTGACACACATATATGTAATGGATTTATTTTGAGATATGTGCAATGATGAAAAATCAATCAGCATTGAAATTGCACTCGTCTCATACTAAACTCAAAAACTTCAATATCCATCCAACTAAAAAAAAAATCTAAAAAAAGGGGCATTTACATAGATACCACCCAATTCTTATGTATTCACAAATCTATCAACTAAATTTTCATTTTTACATTTATACTATCACTATTTTAACTTTTAAAAAGTGAGATGCACCTTTTCATGCATACATAAAATGGCATACATATAAAAATTAAAATACAGGTGCCAGACATGTCAACAAATAAGAATTGAGTGGTATGTATGTAAATCTTCCTAAAAAATATGATTAAAATATGCTGAACTAATAATCATCCTCAGCCATAACATAAACTAGTAATTCAAGCAGTTCTCAACTGCAAGCTTCACAAAATATACATCATCAAGAGAAAATGACAAACATTTTCTATTCATGAAGATGAATATTTTTTCCATATAGATTAGTACTCTCAAACTATCATGGATAATCTTCATCATCACCATCATGATCAATGATTCAATGGTGATTACCTTACCATACTCTCCCGGAGAGTCGTCTTCTTCCAACGAGTCAGCTCTGGCATTGAGAGTTAAATCTTCGTCATCACCATCATGATCAATGGTGATAACCTTACCGTACTCTCCCGGAGAGTCATCTTCTTCCAACGAGTCAGCTCTGGCATTGAGAGTTATCATTTGACATATAGGACAGTAACATTTGCATATAAGACAGAAAAGAACCGAATCAAGGGCAAGTGAGACCGCACTGCCAAATAGTCCAGTCTTCGCGGTGGGGCAATCATAGTTCGTATCTTTGTGTAGGTTCCAGGAGCGATGAAGTCCTTTGGTGATGGTTACACACATCAACATTGCTTCTGCAGACACAGTCAACAACCTGCCCTCACCATGTAACAAAGTCATTGGTACATGTTAGATATGGAACATATACCAGATAAGGAATAGATGCTGGAGCGGAAAAATTGGGTTCCAGTTAAAGAATATTTAAAAAAAGATGTTTTTTTTTTTAAATGAAGTCATCGTTTCAGAATTAAATAAATAGTAGGAGCAAAGATAAAAAAATGACAAGACTTTCCTATAGAAATAAGAAATGACTTCAATAAAAAACTATCAAGCTTCAGTATCTCCTGCATTCCACAATAACGTCAAAAAATTCCTATCCAGCTATCAAGAATTTTGAAAGGAAGACATTTAATTCAATAAACTACCAATAGAATCTTATTTTTCACCTATTTTACCTACCCTTCCCATAAGAAAAGTATATGACAATTATGGACTTTTGTGCAACAAAAGACAATTTCCATCATTTTTCCAAAGCTCTTCTTCCCCTCACATAGCCAAACGACCCAATGTTACCTATTCCAAAAAAGGAGGGGAAAAAAAAAACGATTGAATGTAAATTCTTTCTTTGCCCTTGTAAATGTAATGAAATGCTCCAAAACATGCACACCCAAATAGCGTAAAGCCAAAATGACCAAAATAACTCGTTACGCATGAGCACTCAAAGTCACTGCATATCTCAAAAGACACTTAGCCAGCTCAGAAAACGTGCCAAGCTCAGAATGCATCCGCTCAGCTCAGAAGGCACTCGCTCATCTCAGAAGATACTCACCAAACTTCAGCGGCCATTCGCGCACAGACAACTCATCCATTTAGCCGGCCAAACTTTTAAAACAACCTCTAAGGCAACAAGCAACATATATCCTAGTTATTATATTATTGTACTTGTAACGGATATATTATGTATTCATTTATTAGAGCAAAATTAATTCTCTCCTGCAGCGCCCTAAAATGTTATAAATCCAGTATAAGACATAAGATTGCAAGCAATACTCTGAATTTCTTGATTTGAAGTAATAGTCTATCAAAGTTTCTCTCTTCAAGCTCTCTTTTTTTCTTGCCTAGAGTTCTGCTTAAACCTCATGGGTTCTATAAGTAAAGCTTGAGTGTGAGTTCTATAAGCAAAGCTCTAGTATCACTATGAGCAATTTTAAATCTAACATCCTTTGAGATATAGTAAGCGTTAACTGATGCCAAGAACCAAAAATCAAACAAGATGCAAAACACCCTAATGGAAAAAAACATCTTTAAGCATGAAAGATCAGGACTTTGTATCTAATAAACAGCCCACAGAGGCAGAGAAGAGAATATGGATAATTCAAGGAGCTTTAAAGCGAGCTCTTGGAGCAATCTTAAGGGTGATGACATTGAAAGACTCTTTGAATCCAAATATATGAATACAACTCTCAAACACCAGAATGCTAATCTCTATGTACACCCGTTTGTTGACCCACACGTATACTCCACAAGACGAGTTGAGTGAACATGATGAGAGTAGCAAACGAAGAATGCGACACTGTGCGGTCAATTTGTAATGCCTCGAGCATGGTTAAAATTCACCTTAAAAAATGCTCGTTTGCAAAGTGGGGTCCACCATTGGGCTCAAAACATCAAAATTACCCAATGAAGCAAAAATAAGAGGCTCACGGCGCGACGTGCGTAATTTGTGCACAAATCGTCGACCATCGACAAAGTCATGAAAATGACCTCCAATGGCAAAACAATCTACACGAGCACGTTCGAAGGATCAAAATTACTTAAGGAGAGGTCTTACATGATCAAAAAAGAGCAGCCATGATGAGAAGATGGAGGAAAGAGGAAAAGTCACCACATACAAGAGTAGGAGGCTTCAACTTTTACGTAGCCAAAGGAGCAAAACTTTGCAGCGGAACATTTTCATACAATTTTTCAAATATATGAAGTTCACGTGACTGGACTGCGCACAATGCCATGCACAACAAGACCACATTTGGTTTTTACCCATCTTAAAACAGAACACAGTGATTATATCTTATTTGTTTTAGCTGAGTTTTGCACCGCTGTGAGAAAAATTTATTGATTCAATATATATACATGTGTGTGTGGCACGGCTCTAAAAAATTTACCAAAGATTTCTCATTGGAAATATTTTGAACAGTTAGATGCCAACAGAATAACTGATATAACATTATCAACAAGAAAGAGAGAGCAAGAAACTTTTTTGTCTCTAGCATCAACTAGCATTCTGTTTTTAAATATAAATTTGAAAAAAAATATTTGTAAGTATCCTAATATTGATTAATTCAAATGAATATGAAAAATAATAGATTTACTTCGAAATAAATGCGATATAAATTTTTTGTATGAATGGCAAGGAAGATCTATTGTTTTTCAAGCCCATTTTGATATAGTTTATATCTAAATATTCTGTTATAAATTTTTTCCTCTAAATGTGATTTATGATCTGTGTTATATGTTTGTAATATGAATAATTTGGGTCAGAATTGTTCAATTCGTTAACTAGTAAATCAATTATAAATGAGCCCATATTTAATAATATTCTGCCAATTAAAAACTCAAATGTAATTTGGCTTAGGATGGAATTTTAAATCATTAACTAATGAGCAAAAAACAAATAAACTCAAATTTATTAATGAATTTACAAATTTTATTTATTTTGCATTTAACACATTATTATTCAATTAAATAAGAACAAATCAACTCTGTAAGATTTATAATTCTCTGTGATTTATATACTAAAATCTTACTAAAACTTAAAGTGAAAATTGAAAGGAAAACAAGAGAAAGAAAAAGAAGATTTGGTGGAAGAAGCTTTGAGATTTCATTTTGAAGAATTTAACTGCATAAAAATTGCATCAAATCATATAATACTTACTTATTTATTTATTATTATTATTATTATTTGCATCCTCGGATAATCACATAACCCAACATTTGTACTTTTAGATCAGAGTTTAAGTTCTACAGAAAAAAATACACATTAAATTACATCAATGAGAAAAATACATAACAAGATTCATTAATTGTTTGTTATAAAGTACATTAGGCTTGTAGCCTGATTTCAACAGAAATGGGTGCTCTTGACTTTTAGTTGGCTTACTTGAAAACACAGGCAAAGCAAAAAAAAAAATTAATGCAATTACAAGACGATAGTTTTAAAATCCCATCAAACTTTATCATTGGGGCTTATGACGAGCAACAACGATTTCAACTTTTCTTTTCACACACACGCACATATATAGATATACATAACAGTGGCAGCACCAAGAAGAAAATGAGGAGGGAATTGACTCTACCAAGCCTAAATCATAATTCCAAGTCCCTTTCATGTTCTCAAGATAAAGATTATCACCATTTTCTGCCTGCTTCTATCACATCACAAGCTTTTAGCCGCACTTTGCTCAAATCAACGAAGATCACCCTACAGATCTTAAAGCCAAGAGATTTGGCCGCAGCTTATTCCTTCAATAGTAGGCTGGGTTTTTTTTTAAAATGAAAAATTTGTTGGTTATATTGGGCAGGCTAGTGGTTGTACACGCCTTCAATGTTCCCATTGTAACTCCGCCCCTGTTAGGAAGAAATCATTGATCTTCTTTGATGAATTCGCTGGTTTCACAAATAGTCTTGAGCTTGGGCGAAAATGTCTAATCTTGTCTAAATAGATACAAACTTTTCCAAATACTCCAATAAACTATGGCAAATGACGAGACTGCCAAAAGTTCTACTAATTCCCCATAATTGTTGTGATTTCATCATGGCTCATGGGTTAGATGAACTCACCATCGGCTCAACAAGTTTACTAAAACCCCAACTATGAAATATTTGGAAATATGAAAACTGTTATTTTGACCCCCAATTAATGAACTAAAGTAAAATGACACTTTTGTAATGTGGTACCGCTCACCTACAACATCTCACCTACCGCTCACCTACCGCCCACCTACCTCTCACCTATCACTCTCTTGCTTCTATAAATAGAGAGGGTGTGAGGCTTAGGAGAGCAAGGGAAGAAATCTTAAGGGTGTGAGGCTTATAAGAGGAAAGGGAGAAGAGATCTTAAGCTACCACAAAGGAGGAGAGAATAGCTATAGAGTTAGAGGAGGAGAGCATCTTGAGGCCTTGTATCAAGGTGTCGCTTGAGAGGGAGGCCATAGAAGGAAGATGAGGGCTCATCTCTATGTATAAGCTATATATTCTCAATTTCTTTTGCCTTAGTGAACTATTTGATTGATTCCCTCCCGTGGACGTAGATCCAGTTGGATTGAACCACGTAAACGATCTGTGTTTGCTTGTGTTCTTTTTCGTCTCATTTCTATGCCAGGAAGTACATATCTCACAACAATTGGCGCCGTCTGTGGGAAGATCCATACTTCTTGGCTAGAGGTGTCCGCGTAAAAGTGTTCGCGGCCAGT
>NW_018165530.1:175677-202077 GCF_001263595.1 Phalaenopsis equestris
TGTGTTTGCTTGTGTTCTTTTTCGTCTCATTTCTATGCCAAGAAGTACATATCTCACAACAAAAACAATAAGCATCAACTCTATCAGTGTTTTTAAAAAACATTTATTATTTTAAATTAATAATTTTCGCTTAGATTCTTTCAATTATGACATTATCCAAAACCTTAAAAAAAATTGTTTAGTCCAAAACCATGTGGAGAAAATTTTCCAGCCTAATTCATAACTCAGAAGCATTCAGCAATCACGAGCAGAACCAAATCATAGCCATACAAATATATAATGGTTTGCTAATACTCGGCTGGAGCAAAATCTGGCACCTATATTTCAATTCAACCAAAAAATCTATTTGGATTTGATCCATATCTGATCAAAGTAAACATTTAATACCGTCAAAAAGCACAAAAGAAAAATAATATTAATACAAATACATTAATGAATAAATACTAATATGTTTTAGTCTTCAAACTTAAATCATGCTGCCGTTCAAGGCCACTTTTTTTATCCTTAACTATAACGTGAATTCACATCCCTTAGTTTGTGCAAGGCCGGTGAGCAAGTTGGAGGTTCTCTTTAAAACTTCTTCAATTATGAGGCGAATTTAAAGCATATTCTAAACTCATTTCTAATTTGATTGTCATTAGAGCTCAACTTTCCAAAAATAAAAATAAAAATCCTTAGTTATCGTTATTTTAGAGAAATTTATAAAATACAACAAATTTTTTATAAGTTTACATATTTAACACCTAAACTTTAATGTTTATGTTGACACCATTTAATTGTCATAAATCTATGCAAGAAAATATACATTTCATCTTAAAAAAATAAATAATATGATATATTTGATATGATATTAAAGATTTAAGCTTCATAGAAAATTTAGCTGTTAAAAATGTGAATGCATAAGAATTGTGTGATACATACATACATTCCTCTAATTTATTATACTAAAGTATATAATAGATTAATATCTAACAAATACAACACTAAAACATGCGCAATACAAATCTGACTTGCGTCGAATCCAGTGTCAGTGCTTTAATTAAATAAAATAATAAATAAAAACACGTGTTTCATAGAAAAATGAAATAATATTTTTAGAAAAACACATTTGATATATTCAAAGAAATAAGATGATTTGACTTTCCTAAAAAAATAACTAAAAATTTTCTTTAATAAATAATTTATTTAAATTGTTTTTCTCATATTTTTAATGTAAATCTATGTTTATATATAAATTAGATAGTTTGAATTTTATATTTAGCCGGCAGTAAAACGGCACATTAACTCGTTGCGGTTAACACTCAGTCCTTTTTGGCTTTTTTAGAGGCGACCAGGTTAAGTACCGTTAATGGCAGGCGCTTTCCTAAGCCATCTTCTATCCAAATGGCCTTACCTTAGGCAAGCTAATTCACTATTATTGTTAATTAAATTAAAAAAAAAAAGGCACTTTGCAAGAAAAAATGGCTCTTTTCGAAGAAACTAAGGAGACTTTTTAATCAGAGCAGAACGAAGCACCCAAAGCTCGAAAGACGGAATCCAAAACAGAGTAGAAGCCTTCGAGTTACCTTCTCCGCTCAAAATCTTGCAGCCGGCAACAGTCGCCACTTTCTCAATCATTCCTTCTACCTGCAAGCAAACAGCTTCAGTTTATCAAAAGATCATTCTTTTAAAATCTTAGCAGTAAAAAGGATCGTCATTTTAATCTACAAAACGGTTTCTTTCCTGCTCTGGTGTGCTGAGTTGGGAGGGAGGCCATGGACGCTTCGCAGAGAAAAGGGTGCGGAGTGCCGATGTCTCCCACTCAAATTCCGAGACCAAGCGAAAAGTATGGAAAGGATTCTCGATTAAGCGAGGCGAATGGGCACTTAAGCGGCAAGAATGATAAGGAGAAGGGAATCAATGTTCAAGTAATTCTTAGATGCAGGTAAATAAAGATAAAATAAGTTATGTTCTAACCACCCCCCCACCCTTCCCAGTCATGTTGTTTCCTGAGTTTATAACTCACTATTTTGATAGACCTTTGAGTGAGGAAGAGGAGAGTTTGAAGATGCCGGCGATCATATCCTGTAATGAGATGACGAGAGAAGTATTGGCAATTCAGAATTTTGGGAACAAACAGATCGACAGAAAGTTTGTGTTTGATAAGGTATTTCAGAAATTTGTTCCTGTTGTTTTACTGATTAGAATAGAATTTGAAAATAGGAAGATTTACGTACATACCACTCAATATATATGTACTTATATATCTAGCATCTAAGCTTCAATTTTTACATACAGACCATCTTTCCTAAGCATAAAAAAGTGTATTTTACATTTTGAAAGTTAAAAAGAGTTGTATTTTTTATGTGATATGAAAGATTTGGGTGGTATAAAGTTAAAAACTTAGTTTAGGTGTTAGATAAGTAAATACAAAAAAATTGGCCCATGAAAACATTGAACTGATGGAAACATTACTGTTTTGATGATTTTGAGTAGGTTTTTGGACCAAAATCTCAACAATTGGATTTGTTTAATCAATCCATTTCACCCATAGTGGATGAGGTGCTCGAAGGCTTTAACTGCACTATTTTCGCATATGGGCAGACCGGTACTGGAAAAACGTATACTATGGAGGGAGGAAAGAAAGCCAAGGTGATTATTTATTTATTTAATATTTGATTTAATATGATTCAATGGTATCGGGATAGCACTGCAATGTTAACAGTTATGCAAATTACATTGCTATTTACCTAAGAATATATATATTTTTTTGATTCAGTGATAGAGTGCTTGAACAATTTAGTTTGTTGTTTTGATCATGACCTGATGTTAAAATTTTTTGTTTTAGTGACAAATTACTATGAACAAAATAAGTATATAAAAGAATCATAATCATGAATCAATCATTTCGAATAACATTATAACATTACCTGAACAAAACGCTTACCCAAACATACAAAATATTTTATGTAACATTAAACAATCAATCCATCCAAAATATATTATTGAAGATTTCATCAAGTTAAACAACTAACACAGCATTACAACAATTAAGTCTTCATAACTACTTAGGTTTTAATCACTCTGTTGTTCTCCAGCACGGGGAATTCTCCAGTGATGCAGGTGTAATTCCAAGGTCTGTTAGGCAGATTTTTGAATCACTTGAAGCACAGTGTGTGGATTACAGTATGAAGGTTAGCTTTCTGGAGCTTTATAATGAAGAGCTAATAGACCTTCTGGCTTCAGATGAGTTGAAATTATCAGATGACAAGTCTAAAAAACCTATAGCTTTCATGGAGGATGGGAAAGGAGGAGTCTTTATTAGAGGACTGGAGGAGGATATAGTTTGCTCTGCTGATGAGATATACAAGATATTAGATGCAGGTTCTGTAAAGAGGCACACAGCTGAGACTCTACTTAACAAGCAGAGCAGTCGTTCTCACTCCATATTTTCAATCACAGTTCAAATCAAGGAGGTTACTTTAGAGGGTGAAGAACTAATCAAAATTGGGAAGCTTAATCTTGTCGATTTAGCTGGCTCAGAGAATATTTTGAGATCCGGTTCTCGTGAGGTAGGCAATACATCAATATGCTTTGAGGGGTAATTTGATCAAACAAACGTCTATAAAATTGATTCTGATTCAATTTAAATACTTTAAAGAAAGTTGGAGTTTTTATTTGTGGAATTTGCTTAGGTAGCACACAATTCTAATGTATATATATATGTGACACCTATACTTTCATATTTACATACATAGCACTTCGGTGTTTTAAATCCATCGATGAATGTGTATTTCACCTTTAAAAAGTGGTAATGGTGCTATTTTTGATGTTATATCAAACATTTGAGTGCTATGTGTAAATATATAAGTTTAGTTGTGAGATATGTAAATAATAAGAATTGTGTGCTACGTATGCAATAGCCCCTTATTATATTTTAAATTTACTTTCAATGAAGTCAGAAGTGCTTTCCAATCATGAAATGATAGCTACAATTTCATTTTTATCAAAAAAACATAGTAATTAATATCGCAAAAAGTGAATACATTAAGAACAAAATGCAACATTGAAACTCGCTATTGCCTTTCATATTTCATTGCCTGGCCATTTGTACATAACTTTTGATGGCCATGAAAATGTTATGTCTTTGCAGGGAAGAGCAAGGGAAGCTGGCGAGATGAATAAAAGTTTGCTTACACTTGGCCGGGTAATAAACGCACTAGTTGAGAACAATAACCATAGTCCTTACAGGTAATTTATGAAAATTTGCATCCTATAATTTGTTCAAATCTATAATTTGATATATTTTTGCTGAGGTTTTGTGCTATTTGTTTTGTCAGAGAGAGCAAACTGACAAGACTACTGAGGGATTCCTTGGGAGGAAACACAAAGACTTGTATCATTGCCACCATATCACCCTCTATTCAGTGTTTGGAGGAGACACTAAGCACATTAGATTATGCAAATCGTGCCAAAAATATAAAGAACAAACCAGAGGTAACCAATTCAATCAGTTATTTGCTAGTGTACATAAATTTGATTTCTATGATAACAAATTTTACTTTGATTTTTCTATCACCATTTTGCAGCTAAATCAAAAAATGATGAAATCTGCCATGATGAAAGAGTTATGCTCTGAGATTAATCGGCTCAAACAAGGTCTGTGAATGTTGTTAAATTTTAGAACACTATCTCAGTCTCAGTCATCATCCGTTAATCTATTTACCCCGCTCCCTCTTCCTTGCATTTGAGCATAAAAAATCAATTTAAACTTTTTGATCTTGTGGGTGTCCTCTTTAAATTTAGGGGCATTTACATACATACCACCTAAATCCTATGTCTTTAAATATCTAACACCTAAATTTTATTTTTTACATTTATACCACCCAAATCTTTTATATCACAAAGAAAATACCACCATTTTAACTTTTAAGAAGTGAAATAAACTTTTTTATGCATAGTAAGGTGGTGTGTGTGTAAACATTGACGTAAAGGTTTTAGATATGTAAATACATAGGAATTGAGTGGTATGCATGTAAATCTTCCCTAAATTTAATGTTCTCAGTAACAGGCGCTCCAGAAATTCATTCTAGCTTTAGCCCTTGCTTGACACTAAGAAACCATTGCACCGGTATTTGCATTGCATTTAATTTGTAGGGTGGAATGGAACAAAGGAGTGGCTGGGGGAGGCACTCGCCACCCATAAACCATTACTAAACCCTTTTTATTATATAATAAACTAAAAAATTTGCACACCTTAATGTTTAATACTTAATAATAATTTATTATTAATTATACTTTAATTTAATAATCATATTTATAACAGTTACAAAATGTATCAGGAGATTATAGTTTTAAAGTTAAACATTTGCCAACTCTTGATTTTTGATTTCGCCGCACCTCATTTTAAATTGAATCCCGCCACCACCATACACAAACATATGCAGACAACTCATTAACATTCTACCAATATCACCTAAAAATCTCTAAGAACTTAACTATTTCATAGTACAAACATCCATGGCTAGCATCAAATCTTTCAACCTTAAGTTTCAAATTTCCTTGAGCCAATTTACATAGAAATCTAGAGAACTAGCGAAAAAAATACTAAAAACAAATTTTTAACCACACATTTAAGCACAAACCTCATTGCACCAAGTGATTTAAGCATTTTGTACCATTTAGTTTTGCTTCAAAGTGTGCCATTGTTGATTTTTTTATGAACCACATGCGCAGAAGTAAATGTTGCAAGAGAGAAAAATGGAATATACATCCCCAGGGATCAGTTCCAGCAAGAAAAAGCTAAGAAGAAAGTTGGCATGTAATATACTGTTAGCATGATAGCATCAAGCAGAAAATATTTCCATCAGATAATAACCCCTCACACATTATTTCAGGGCTCTGGCAGAGAAAATTGAAAAAATGGAATTTGAATTGGAACAAAAAGAAAAGGTAACTTCTATCGTTTCATCAAAGTAAGATTTACATACATACCAGTTAGTTACTATGTATTTACATATCTAACACCTAAACTTTAATTTTTAAATATATGCCAACTTACATATGAGTGAAAAGGTGTATTTCACGTTTTAAAAATTAAAATAGTGGTTTTTTAATGTTATATGAAAGATTTGGGTGCTATAAATGTAAAAAAAATGAAGTTTAGGTATTGGATATGTAAATACATAATAATTGAGTGGCATGTATGTAAATGCACATTGATCAAAATGTCTAAGAGCTAGCTTTTAGAATAATTTTTAAACTGGAAGATGATGTTGAGACCAGAAATTAATTGGCCTTCAAGAGCTTTATGATTCGCGGCAACTTTTGAGTGCACAGTTAAGTGAAAAACTCGACATTGCGCAGGTATGGTAACCCCTGCTTTTAAATACATGTCCAAACCCTGATAGAAGAAAATTTACATTTATTTTTTCCGTTTGCGCAGAAAAAATTGAAAGAGAATGAAAACATGATAGTTGACCAAGAAGAAAGATGTCAAAAGGCAAAGTGCACAATAAGGGAAAAGGATTATGTGATAATGAATCTCCTTCATTCAGGTTGGCTTAGTGTTATTGTTTGTTTATATTTTTTATTTTGGAAGAACTTAAAGATTTTATAGGAATTTCTGTGTTCTCAAAAGGACGTTTCTATGGCACAAATTAATACCAATAATAATAATGAAAATTATGTCATCAATACAGATTTATAACAATAGATTACGGGCCTATGCTTGGATAGGAATTGAAAATTTTCTTTCCAAGAGAGAATTGTCAACTCCTCTCTAATATGCATACCTAACCTTATACAAACTAGATAAAACAACAACAAGAAGAAGAAGCCTTTATCCCAAAAATAGATAATTCAATCAAATAAAATCAAAGGAATTTACATACCTAGCATGCATTTCTTATGTATTTACAAATCTCACACCTAAACTTTCATATTTACATATATAGCACTTCGGTGCTTTAAACCCTATGCATGTATTTCACCTTTAAAATATGATAATAGTTCTATTTTTATGTGATACTAAAGATTTGAGTGCTATGTGTGTAAATATAAAATTTAGGTGTAGATATGTAAATGCATAAGAATTTTGCTATGTGTGTAAATGCACCTAAAATAAATCACTAAAAATAATAAAAATTGGGCTATAATTAAATATAAATCTAAAAAAGAATTGAAAAGAAACTTAGATGATGGTTAGATCCAAACTTTATATGCACATTTCCTCTACAAGTTCTTTCAAATGTGGAACAATAGTAATTAGGTGATGAAAGTGGTGGTGGTATCACAAATTCAGACTCTATGACATATAATGAGAGCAAATTACAATCATTTGAAGTAGCAAGCATCTCCTAAAATATTGACAAGCAAATTAAAGCAATCTCTTCGACTAACTTTTCAAAATTTATTGTTTCATACTCAAAATTTTTCTAAGGCTCGGGCACTTCATCAGTCATAGAATTTGACTTGATCACTGATAATATCTCAAATCAACTTCCAACATAGTAGTAAACTAAAGCGTTGATAACTCATAAATTTTTCAGTTCATCAAGACAAGGAGGTGACTTCATAAACAAATTCTTAAAAACCATCATCATAAATTTCACCATCATCCAAGGGCAAAATATGATGTTTAGGCTGATTAAACTCAAATATATTGAGTATCCCTAAAGTTATAATCAACCATAGGAATTCTTTTGTTGACTTTACTTTGGCTTATGTTGCACACATATCTTTATAAAATATGTTATTTCATGAAATTCTTCTTTAAACATATTAAGTTTCCAAAATTTTATACATTTGAGAAAAATGCTTTCACGCTTTGTTGAGGTTGCTAACAAGTTAGTGAATCAATTTTGATTATGATCAATAGCATGTGATCGAACAGTATTACCTTACATACTAGGACTAAAGATTACAGTTCTTGATCATTTTGATAGGATGAATAATATTCATTAACCTATATTTGTTGGATTGATCGTACAAGCATGTGATCCTAATAATCATCATAAGCATGCCACTGACAAGAAATTCATATTACAACATGTTATCATATCACATGGTAAAAATTAATAAGAATAATTGAACATAAATTATAATAGAAATCATAATAGCCAAAAATCTAGGGTTTGTAAAACACATTTGCAAGAACATGAAACTCATCGAACAGGAGGGCTTCATTTCCACCATCCTGTCAGAGTTCTGATCCTTGCCAACACTGCAACTTCTAATAACAGCGAAGAGAGAGGAGAAATGAGATTAAGACAGATAAAGAAGAGGAGTGGAAGAAAGAGAATATAACTTACGTATGTCGGAGCTTTTATCCGTCTCCTCACAGGAAAACCCATCGTGCCCTCAGCCCCTCACCGTTCCCTCGCATTTCCCACGGGTCCTCCTCTCATCGCAAATTGGCAGCGGGATTCCCAAAGGCTTTCTTTTTTGTTCTATTTTCTGATTTATGGGATAGTTGGGTAATTATCATCAGAAATATTAATATTTATAAATTAATCATCCATGTACATCAAAAATTTATAGTCACAAATCATAAAAACATCTCATGAACTATGAAATAGGTGATGTGTCACCTAACCTGTGTGGCATATCAATGATGACCCAGAACCACATGCTTAGCCAAGCCAACTCACGTGTATTGGATTGGGACGTGACAAGTTCATCTGAATGGATCTGATGTGATGGATTACTCATCCAAATAACCATACCCATGAACCCCCATGAGTAATGTTTATGTATACCCAACAAAACTTATGTATTTTAGGAATACAATATGTAATTGTATCTTTATCCATACCTATAAATTTGAAATTAACCAAGATATCAACTTTAGGAGTTGCTTGTGATATCAGCTTTTACATGATGCAAATCTGAAATTACAACTGCTAACCGAGGTAGCATACCGCCTTTCGATCTCTACCCTTCACATGCTGTTTAATAATGATTCCTACATGTACTTTGTAAATGTCTAAATCAATTCTACATAACTTCATCTTTTACAGGAGCTGTTCAAATTCTTTTTAAATAAATTGTTTTTTTGCACATTTTGGTCACAATGAACTTTTGTTTCCGATTTTTTATGTTATTTTATTCATTTCTTGCAGAAAGGGCGCTTGCTGAACATGCGCGGGGTCTTCATTTGGAGCTTGAGCATGCAGCTGCAGATATTTCAGGCTTGTGCGGTAAAATTGGTTAGTATAGAGGCTTTTATGAGCATATAAGTCGTTAAGAGTTTTTTTTCTCTCCCTATTTTCTTTCTTTATTTTTTTCTTTTCTTCTTTTGGTGAGCGCTCAAAACTATATCTAACGCCAACTCTAAATTTTATATTTATACCACCTAAATCTTTCATATCTCTTAAAAAATGCATCATTTTTTATTAAAAAAAAAAATGAAATACTCATTTTTAAAGCATCAAACCATCGTTATGGCGACGTAAAAGTTGAAGTTTCAAGTATTAAATATTGTTGAATCCTAAATTGTCATTTGTGGAAACATGTCTCGAGAGTTAAAACTGGGAGAAAAAGAATAAAAGAATAAAAGTAATTGAAGAAGTCGCTGCAGAGAAATAGGGAGAGCTCGTTCTATTCTTGTTTTGGCCTCCTACTTTTAGAGGCGTATTTATACAATTATAGAAAGGAGGGAACTGTTATGAAAAGCGTCCTTAATGTAATTTAATCATGATGATTTGTTGTCAAATCTATATTACGATTTGAATTCAAATGTGGCGGTAACCTGCTAATCGACAAACTTGAGTTCGATCGACCAAGCTGACTGGGCGAGTTGTGATCGTGCATGCCAAAGTAAAAGTCCAGTCAGTCAATATGTTGTAGTCGGACGACCTTGTGAAGAGTTTAGGTAGTTCAAGACTATAGACGTGGCTTACTGATTGAATCCCTCATCATAATGTGTCAGATGATGACTCCAACTGAGTTGTCTGTTGTTGGGAGAAAATATTGCATTAAGACTCTGCACGTAGAGTTACGTGCGGAGTCCAACGAAATCACGCCATGTGGCGGTGACAAGAAAAAAATAAAAATATGTCCGATAACACAAGAGAATAATCCTCCTGTGTTATTCAGGTGTTATTATGTGTTATTCATGTGTTATTGTGTGTTATTGATGTGTTATTGTGTTATTATAACACCTGAAATATTTTCAGAACACAATAAAACACCTTAATAACATATAATAACACAAGAATAACACGAAATAGCATAAGGAGAATATTCTCCGGTGTTACCGAGCCTATTTTTTTCTGTACCTCCACGTGACATGATTTCATTAAACTCCGCACGTAACTCTACGTGCGTAGTCCTGATGCAATAATATTTCCTGTCGTTACATGGTCGACTTGTATCACAGTCTTGTAACCCGATGTCTTGATTGTTCGACCAACTTTTGAGCCGTTCGATTGCTTTGAGATTAACGTCGACGGTTTGGGTGTATACATATATGTAAATACATAAGAATTACTTTATTTGTATGTAAATCTTCCTTCTTTATTTTGTTTCACATTTTTGTTGCTCATTCAGAACCATGGAAACGGTAACATTTTACATTCATATATTCACATATGGTGATTTTCAGAGCACAAAGATAAGATGGAAGAGAGAAACAAGATTACTGTTCAGAAATTTCAGTCGCAATTGACTCAGCAACTGCATAATTTACACAAAGTTGTCTTAACCTCCGCGATGCAGCAGGAGAACCAGCTAAAAAAAATGGAAGAAGAAATGCGGTCATTTGTTTCTACCAAAGCCAAGGTAACACCTAATTAATCTGCCCAAACTTTGCTGTTTTGTATCAATATTATTGAATTGGAGAGGGGCATTTACATGCATACCACCCAATTCTTATGTATTTACATATCAAACACCTAAAAGTTGCTTTTTTTTACATTTATACTGCATCAAAAAATACCTCTCCTTTTTTTTCAAAGTAAAATAAACCTTTTATACATATGAAAGGCGGTGGAATATATAAGTATATGATATATAATTACATAGGAAATGAGTAGCTTGTTTGTTATTGAATTTTATGGAGTGGCAGAAGAAACATTTTACATGCATACCACTCAATTCATATATAATCACATATATAACATTTAAACTGTAATTTTGCATTTATACCACTCAAATCTTTCGTATCACATAAAAAATGCCACCATTTTAACTTTAAAAAAAGTGAAACATACTTTTCATGTATAAGGTGGTATGCATGAAAAAATTGATGCTTAGATACCTGATATATAAATACATAAAAATTGACTCGCAAGTGCGTAAATCGTAGCACACTGTAAACAGGAATTATGGTCAAAATTTACTAAATCCAGCGAAACATAAAAAAACACAAATGAAATTTCAGATTTAAGTTTCAAATTTTAACTTCGATTCACATTAAATTCGGATTTAATAAATCCAGCAAGTACGATAAAATTAAAAAATTCGGATTTACTAAATCCTACAAACCATACACAGGTTCCATAGAAATATGAAATTTCAGATTTAAGTTTCAAATTTTATCTTCGATTCACGTTAAATCCAGATTTAATAAATCCAGCAAGTACGATAAATTTAAAAAATTCGGATTTACTAAATCCTACAAACCATAAATCCTTTCAGCAGCCAAAACACTGCTTAGATGTTCGAAATTCTGTTTATTTATGGACTTCATTAGCAGGCTACTACAGAACTTATAGGATGGGTTGAAAAACTGAAAGCTCTATACGGATCTGGAATGGCAACACTGGATGGTTTGGCAGGAGAACTGGATCAGAATTCTCGAATAACTTTCGGAAAACTGTACTCACAAATGCTGACAAATTCTTCTTCTCTTGATGAAGTGAGTATCACTGCAAATTCTACAAAATTTCTATTAAAAAACTACTTCCTAAATTTTGATTATAATCCCTTCTTCATCAGTGCTTCAGAAGTATTGCTTGGGAGGCTGAGAATTTGCTGACAGAGCTTGAAAGTAGCCTCTCTAGCGAAGAGGATAAGTTGAACACATTTGCCAAGTTGCAACGAGAGGTAGGTAGTTTTATGAACATGCGACACATTTTATTCTAGGGGCATTTACATTTATGTATTTACATATCCAACATCTAAACTATAAGTTTTTCATTTATACCATCTGTATCTTTCAAAACACATAAAAAATATCACTATCTTCTGTATCTTTCAAAACACATAAAAAATATCACTATATTAGCTTTTGAAAGGTGAAATATATCTTATTATGGATGGATAAGGTGGCATCATATATATAAACATTGAAGTTTAGGAGTTAGATATGTAAATGCATAGGAATTAAGTGGTATTTATGTAAATCTTAGTTTATTTTTAGGAAGATTTACATACATATATACCTATGTATTTGCGTGTATACCATCTACACTTCAATTTTTACATACATGCCACCTTATATATACATAAAAAATTGTATATTATTTTTTGGAAGTTAACATAGTGATATTTGTTATGTGATATATAAGGTTTCGGTGATATAAATGTAAACAAAAGTAAAGTTTGGGTGTTAGATATGTAAATACATAAGAATTGGATGGTATGTCTGAAATCATGTCACTAATATTCTTGTCTGTGGAAAACTAAAATAGGGACATCTAAGAACTGTGGAGGCAACACGCTCCATTTCAATTACGACTACAGACTTCTTCCATACCTTGGACGTTCATGTATCAAAGTTGAACAAAATTATTGAAGAAAATCAGACTGAACAAAACCAACAACTGAGTGAACTTGAGAGGAAGCTTCAGGTGATAGTGATATACCTCGCAGTTCTCAACTAGTTGTACTTGCTGAAGCCTTATGAAATGTTTTGCACTGCAATAGTTTCTAAGTCCAGATATTCTTGCAGGAGTGTGCTGCTAATGACGAAGAGCAATTGCTAGAGAAGTTAGCGGAGTTGCTCGCAAGTTCTAATTCTCGGAAGAAAAAACTGGTACAGATTTGTGTATTTTAGTTTCATCATTCATGTATATGTCTGCAATTTTTTTTTTTCCCTTGGAAACTGTTTTGGATTTTGACCTTTACTAATTGGTGAAATGTGATTTGACAAGCATATCCATAACGTTTGCATTAGTGTTAATTTTAATATTTATGCTTTGCATAACTTTAGTTGAACAAAACTTGGCGAATAAATTGAGCTTTTGTGAAAAAATGATTATTTCCTTGCACAAATGTCAAAGGTAGACAGAAAAAGAGAAGTAAGAAAATGAGAAAAGAGAGATTTGGGAGACAACAATCAGTATTTTCCCTTATACTTTTTCTCTTCCATTATTTGCAATTTTGCATGACACTAGATACCTTTTATCTTCCTCTCTCTATTTTTGAATAAGTGTCAAAATAGTCCTTTGACTATTTACATGAGGTCATTTTAGTCCCAAAGTCTATAAAAAATAATTTCACTTCTAATATGGGTTGAAATGATCCCCCAAGTGGATCATTTTAGTCTCCATTGAAAAAATTTGGAGACTGATTTGACACTTTTATAGACTTTGGGACAAAAATGTGATGGGATGGATTATGAGCACTTGGGGCTTCAATTGGTCCACAATCAAAACCACAACAAGAAATAAATCACACAAAAACGACAAATTTGGAACAAGCAAATCAAACAGAAATGCAACAAAGTAATCTAAGGAAAACACACCAGGATTTACATGATTACTTTCGAATCATCGTGTCACTTTCTTGATCTATTGCATTCAATATAACTTTTTCACATATCAAATGAAAATGATTTACTTTTGAATCCATGAAAAAAAAAACACGGAGACAAATTAACAAAAAATCTCACTATTAAAAATAATAAATGTACAAAGATACACACTCACATAAACTATTTTCAAATATAGAAACTCACAAAACTTAGCTCCAATCATTTATCCCTCTCTTGGACTCTTTCAAAACATTGTCGAGAAACACTGCGTGCGAGAATAGTTTACTACGTCGCTCCAATCTCAACATAAGAACAATAACAGGAGGGAACCGTCTGGTGGTGTAGCCATGCCATCACCCAACATAATTATTCAGAGCGCTCAGGAGAAAAGATCTGGAATGAAGCCAATGTGGCGTGGTTAAGTCCTTTGTTAACCTTTGGATCAGCGAAACTACGCCGATCTGGAATGAAGCCAATGTAGCGTGGTTAAGTCATTTGTTTACCTTTGGATCAGCAAAACTACGCCGATTTGGCGTGATTACGATGTGCATAAGATCCTCTAGATGGTTGCAGGTGCTTCTTTGGCTCCATATCCTAAAAAAAATGGACATCTAAAAGTGTCATAGGACCATTTTGACACTTTAATCCCCTATTTTCATGTGGAACACGAACTATTTACATGCCAAATGAAAATAACTTTCTTAAAAATTATCACAATGTCAGGAACAATGTGCAACAGTGCACCGGAGCTCAGTTAATTGCAACTCTACAGTTAAACATGTTTGAGTGAGAATAGTTGTAGGATAGGTGACCGAAAAAATCCTCTTGCTTACGTATGCATGTTTTCACTTTGTGGAACATCATCTCTATATGTTTATTGCCTTAAAATTATATAACGAATCAGTTAATTGCATTGAATTGAAGAAATTTTTTACCAGCTTAGCTATAGTGAATTACTAATCATTGCGTCATTTCGTTTGATATTTGTATTGTAGGTTCAAACAGCAGTTGACACTCTGAGAGTGAGTGCTGTCGATGGAACAAATAATATACAAAAAGAACTTTCTAATGCTCAAAATTTCGCCTCATTTGTTAAAGAGAAATGGGCGCTTTACATGGAAGAAACGGAAAATCATCACCTTGAGGATACTGCTGCAGTGGAAAAAGGAAGAAGCTGCTTGGAAGAAGGCCTGAAGGAATGGTATATATGCTTATCTACCCAATTGCAAGAGCTAAATTTTTTATTTTTGGAAGATTTACATACATACCATTCGATTCTTATGTATTTAGATATCTAACTCCTAAACTTTAATTTTTACATATATGTCACCTTACCTATACATAAAACAGTGGAGTTCACTTTTTAAAAGTTAAAATAATGATAGTTCTGATATGATGTAAGATTTGAGTGGTATAAAACAAAGTTTAGGTGTTATTTATGTCAATGCCACATTTTTTGCTAATGGCATTCTTATATATGAATAATTCCTTGATTTGCAGCATGAAAGACGTAAAAATTGGTTCACTTTTATGGAAAAATGCTCAGGATTCTCTATCAAGCTTGGCCAAAGGACATGTAGCATCAGTGGAGTCAATAGTTTGGTAAGCAAAATTTCAATGATCTTAAGCTGAGGAATGACCTGTGAAGGCACATGAGAGTATTAAGTTTAATCTATATAGTACAGTCCAAAAAAAAGTAATTGCAAAGATGTCAAGTGTTTGGCTCATGTCATAAGCTTAAGCTTTTCATCTTTGACTCTCCACTTCTTTAATTCTAATTCTGAATTAAAATTCAAAACTTTTTGCTTAGGAGTGGAATGGAAGCCAATCAGTTAATAAGGGCAAACTTGTCTTCTGCTGCAACAACTGCACTGGAGCAAGTTGAGGTAGGAAACAAGAGCCTTCAATCCTCAATTGAAGGTAAAGCTTTTCATTCCTCAATTTGAATTTTGGGGAATTTACATTCCTGAAACACAATTCTTATGTATTTACATATCTCACACTTTCATATTTACATGCATAGCACTTCGGTGCTTTACAACTATACATGATAATAGTATTATTTTTGATGTGATATTTAACATTTTAGTGCTATGTGAGTAAATATCCAAGCTTAGGCGTGAGATATGTAAATACATTAGAATTGTGTGCCATGTATGTAAATGCCTCTTGAATTGTTTGGCATCTTGAATTGTTTGGCAAACACCATCCAACTTTCAGGATTCAAGTTATACATGTTTTTGAATCAGTAGCTTACATTGCAAGAATATATATTTTTTTGCATGTGTTGATTGGTGAAAGTCTCCCTTCTATTTTGGTTTTTACAATCAGCCCAATCACCAGGTTCCTTAAAACTTGATCATGACGCATGTGTAAGCGTCAGTTCCTTTACCACCCCATCTCAAAGGGACCTGTGGAGCTTGAGGAATGGTCACTATCAAAAGATTGTTGAGATCACAGATGATGCTGGGAGATGCTTAGAACGGGAATATAAGGTAATTTGTATGAACATTAACTGCATGATAACATTTAATAAAGAGAAAAATGTCAAAATGAACCCCTGACTCTTTTTCTGGAGCCATTTTAGTCTCATAATCTATAAAAATATAAATTTTGTCCCATACTCTTTTAATGGGAGATAAAGTAGTCATCACTTGAGACTATTTGAGCCTATATTGAAGGAGTCTACGGACTAATTTAATATTTTTATAGACTCTAGGACTAAAATGACCTCGTTAAAAAACCAACGGACTATTTTGACAACTTTACTCCTTTAATAAAACACACCTAGTAAATTTGATTAATTTATCAACTAAATAATGTATAGATGGATGAACCATCTTCTTCAACCCCAAGAATGAGGGATATCATCTTGCCAAGTGGGGCATCCATAGAAGAGTTGAAAACACCAGCCTTCGAAGAGTTGCTCAAAGGATTCGGTGAGGCCAATTATGCATGCAAGCAAGAGAATGGTGATATAAAACATCTATATACAGCATATGAGGTTCCTTCACAGGCATTGAGAGATTATAGAGTTCCTTTAACTACACAATATTAAGTGAGAGCTGAATACTAAAGTATCCAGGTCTATGTACAGATGAAAGATTGAGGAAATTACTAATAAGTTTATTGGTGAGTTTCTTTTTAAATTGATTATCTTGAGTAATACATTCATCAAAATTATTTTTGATATATTTTATACTGCGTGCTATGATTATAAGCAATAATGATATAGTATGCAAGTAAAATCAAGCAGGATGTCTAAATGATATGAAAATCAATTTGTCTAAATGATATGAAAATCAATTCACTTGAAATGTTTATTAACATACATGAATGCAAAAATAATCAATTTCTTCAACCATAAGAAAGTTATGTTCAGTACTTTGAAGTGCACCAAAAAAGAAGTTTATTTAGAAAAATATAGTGACAAGCAACATCACGTTTCATGGAGGACTCCGTTCACTATCTTGTAATTCTCTTCAGTTATTTTGCAAAGTTATAAGATTTATCACCGATATATATGTATCACTAATATCAAGAAATATTATACTTATCACAGTAGAGTAGAAAATCTGAATGTTGTAATCTTTGTGCAGGAAGAATATCCTCTTTCAGCTGTTTGGCCTTGATGGTCAATGATGAGTGGCTGGTGCTTGTAGTGAGTACAGTAATGGACACACCAAGGTGGTGCTGTAGTGGCAGTCCAAGAATTTCGAAGAAGGCTCATAGTGTGACAAATAATGAGAAACAAGTTTAGATGCTTGAATTGCTCAAGTTTTATTCCAACAATTGACTCATATTTATACAACTCTAAGAGTTCCTTTATATAAAGCATAGAAAATTAGAAGCTATACGATTAATTACATTAAATTAGTGCACATGAATTGATGAGGTGGCATTCATGAACACATTAAGCAATGAAGTCGCTAGGCATAATTTATGGAGCACTAATTTTAATTATTATAATATTGATATTTATTATTCGTTATGTTGATATTTCCCCTCAATTTTATGTTGTTTGGTCAAGAAACATCAATTTGCTTATAAAAAATTGATGTCTTTGATTGGCCAATGCCTTCGCAAAAGATGTTTGTGATAAAAGTTTGTAGAGATATAAAAAATGATTTGAGTATCAAAGTTTTTGAATTGTGTGAAAGTTAGCTTCAATATGGTTTATTTTCTCTTGATACCATATAAAGAACAAAACATGCTTTGGTGTCTAAATAAGATATCGAATGATTTGACGAATGCCAGCCAAATCTAAGTAACAAAGATTCTAAATTAATTAACTTATTTATTGAACTGTAAAGGAAATATCAGGTCGAGTAAAGTTTAAGTAATTTAGAATATACATCAATTATCTATATATGATGGGAACAAAGAGAATATGACATTCCTTGCCATAATACTTTATGTTTACTTTTAATGGATTATTCAAACGTGAAGAATTTTGAAGTTTTGCAAAAGTAGTTAGATTTTGTGTTTTCTTCTCTTGGTTATGGAATGTATTAGAAGAATTGGCGTGTAATTTCAAATCAAATTATAAGTGAGGACCCAAAAATTTTTCATATGAATTTTCTCTCGAAGATGTTATAGACAATTAATTAGAACCAAATACATTCTAGTAATAGTGATGGCATCGACATAAACAAGAAGAGTTGTGATTTCATTGGGTTTGTTAAATAAACATAATAATGAGTCATGCTTGATTCATGTAAAAGAGAGCACATAGATAAAATTTATTATCATTCACAGGGAGCATGCTTTAAACCACCAAGGGAAAGCCAATTAAATTGCATACTATCATAGGTAAATTTATTGATACCCCCGGTGATACCTTCATGAAATTTTTTTCCTTGATATCACCAAAAGTATTCTTAACATTGATATGGTAAAGTTGCCATCTTTACAATTAACGTTTGAGATAATCTTTCATGATATGGTCATTTTTGCCACATGAGTAAGTATATTTTCACATTCAACCTCATATTCTTGTTTGTTACCAAGAACAACCAATCATGCTTTATAGTGATCCAAGGTGTCAAGATGAAGTTTGATTAAGTAAACTCAATTAAGGGTATGTTTGGGGTAGCTAGCTTATCTAACTTATTCAGATAAGCAGAATATCTTGATAATCTGCTTCTCAACAGTTGATCCAGATGAGTTGTTTGACTGTTTGAATATCTTGATAATCTGCTGATCAACAGTTGATCCAGATGAGTTGTTTGACTGTTTGGTTTGAGCGTTTAATTTGTTGATAAATGATCATTCTGCCCCCGAAGAACTGAATAGGCTGTTAAGATGTGTCAACGATAAATTCCCTGGCCAAATAGCGCCATAACTAATCCAAGAAAGAAAAATACAAGTTGCGATTGAGAATTCTAACCTAAGCAAAACTGCTCTAAAATGACGGGAAAATGGAGGATATCTAAGAGTCTGATACCTTTATCGAATTTTTTTGCCATCACGGTCGATTCTGGTCACCGTGAAGATATCCTCGAACAGGAGCTCAACCATTTTAGCCAGTAAATTCTGATGGTGAAGTGGGAAAACTTTTGGGGATGGCTACAGCCGAAGGATGCCGCAGAGCTCGAGATTCGACCTCCACAGGAAGGGAACAATCAAATAGGCGAAGATATCTATTTCTAGGCGTCGGCAATACGCTACCCGAACTAGAGTGTGTCGACGAGGAGAACCTTAAACCTAGATTTTCCTTCTCGTGGAGCATAGCCAGCCTCTTCCACATTCCAGCCAATCCAACGCCTCGTTCTTCCTGCTCTCTCGGACACCGCCCTCGTCGCCAGCCGTGGAAGTGGCTGATGCTGTTGAGCGCATAGTTACCGGCCCGTTCCTATTGCTCGATCGCTCTTCTTCCTCCGTCCGGAGAAGGGCACGGGAGGTATTTCCCGATCAAACGCAGACCGCATCCCGCTTCCTTAATAAAATCAAAACTCCATTTTCAAAGCACCGACGAAACGCTTAAATCAAACGGACATTGCCCACCTAAATCATATGGATTAATAATTGGAGGACATTGAAAAATGTGATATGTATGCTTATCCTCAAGAGTTTAAGTTATTTAGCTATAGCTTCTATCCAACAATTAAGTTTAATAACCTTTGAATAGTTTGAAGGAATCAAGCCTAATGTGAATTGAAACATATATCAACTTGGAGGATAAAAATAACAAATCTGGTAGTGAATCAATTTTCTCGGGTGCAGGTGACAAGTTATTGGCATATGCTCGAATGAAAGATTTAACTCATGAATTAGTATAGTTGGATGCTTTCTCTCATACATACATCCAAATTTAAATCTTTCAACTCTAGAATTTTGATCATCAAAGCTTAAGAAGATTATAGATTGCTGGCATAAGCCTAGCAATAATAGAGAAAGAAATTAATTTTTAAAGAACATTAAATTACAAAAAAAATTGAAATTTGTTTTAATCCTAATTATAGCACATATAGTCTTTGTGAGATGCACTATAACCCATAAATACATATTTAATAGATTGAGTTAAGCATTTATGATGTTCATGCGTTGATAGATAAGTAAAATGTACAAAATAAAATGTAAGTAAATTGTTATAGTTTGGATGTTTCTAAATGAGATGATCACAAGGGAGTCAATTTTTGAGATATTGGAGTGAAATTTATTAATTAAATAGATTGTTGTGTTTAACACTTCAACCTACAATTTTGGGAGAACTAAGGGTTCCAATAATAAGTTTGAACATCTATTAGGTAGGAGATTCTTACATTCTCCAATACCATCTTGTTGAGATATATAAGAGCATTATATTTGATAAATGATTCCCTTATTTTAAGCAAAGTTTTAAAATCAGAACTTCATTTTTGATGTGAAATGAAAATTGATTCTCAAGCTAAGTAACAAATTTTTTAGGATATTAAACACTTAATTTTTATTACAAAGGAATTAAATAAGTGCATTTTTCATGATCATCCATGAATATTATAGAATAATTGTAATTTGTATGCAATATAACATGAGTTGTGTCCCATACATCACCATAAGTTAGTAGAGAATAACTTTTAGCATGACGAAGAGGTGATGAAAGCAATTGTCTATTCTTTTCTAATTTAAATATTAAGAAGTCGGGTGAAATAAAATTAAATTAAACTCTATTTCTTAATAAACTAGTGCATATTAAGTGAGATAAAATAATAGAGATTAGATGAGCTAATCTTTATTTTCAAAATATTTTTTTCATTTTTTTAATTACAAATTAATGAAAATACATTTGGAATGGAAGAATGCAAGGGAAATATTTGTTATAATACCCCATCATAAATATTTTTCTAATCTCTCGATCTTCTACAATGCAACCATTATGAAAAAAAAACAAATATCATAATTACTATTAATTAAACTTATTTCTTGGATGAGAATAATTGAGAGAATATGAGATTGAGATAATAATGACATCTCTCACACTATGGTTAATATCCTCAATAGACTTGAAAGATAGCTACCACTACAAAGTTGAAAAGATGATGATCTATGATATGTTTTGATATTGTGAAAGTACAAGAATTTGCAGAGTAGGATGAAGAGAGGAGCATACCCATATCTTGATGCCCTACAACAAACAAAGCTTTAATTATCATCCTGGACACCAACTTCTAAGTAAACTTAAATTTGTCGATGGATGCTAAATAGACATCCTGGATATTAATGGTTGTTTATGTTGAATTTTCTAGACATCCTGGATATTAATGGTTGTTTATGTTGAATTTAGTTTTCAATTATATAAATATTTTTTTATATTCATTGATCACATACTCTGACTTTTAATTGTATAATTTTCCTATATCTTTTGCAAGTGTATCATTTTATATGATGCAAAGGCAGCCTCATTTTAAGGTAAATCCAATGCTTTTTTTTTAATGGCTAATTTTTATTTATACATACATAGGGCATTATAATAAATAAAGACAAGAACAATTAAAAAAAAGATAATGTGTGTGCCTGTGTGTGTCTATGAGTAATATATAAAGATTAATGGAGAAGAGATCGTTTACAATAATAAATTTAAAAGTTAAATTATTGTGATTAATTTTACTTCTAGTGATATTAAAATCAGTTGATGATTAAATATTTAATCAAATTTAATAAAAATTAATTTTCATATTATCTAGAATTTATTCCAAATATAAGAAAAATCATAATTATTAGTGTTTGATAAAATAATTAACATTAAATTAATAGTAATTAAATAATAATATCATTTGAGGAAATGGATTAAATGATGATTTCTACTAAAGATAAAATAAGGGTAACTTACCTATAAATAATAAAAATTAAGTTATAATAAATTAATCAAAAGATTTTACATTGATGATTATATCTATTTTTCAGAAGAAAAAGTTGATAGAACTTAAAGACAAATGAATTTTCTAAACTCAAGGAGAGTATTTTTACTTTTATGCTCTAGTAACATTTTTTGCTTCTTCTAAACCAACTGCATGAATAGTTATTTATACTTGATTAATGCACTTATGGAACTTTATTTTGATTCATCTCTTCTTCAATTTTGCTAGTCCTCTAGATATAAAATTTTCAAATATTTGAATATGAGAAATTTTATGCATTATCCATAAACTATTACAAATCGAATGAAATGAAAATGTGAATGATATGGATTATATAGAGTGGCTACATGGCATGTGGAGTTCACCCCCTTATAATACTAGCGGGGAACACCAAGATACATGTGTACATAATTAAAAATAATATTGATATTGATGTATTGTAATTGATACAATTTTAGATGGTACTCTTGTGATGCTTGTATATATATATATATATGATATAGACATGTTTTGGAATAGACATGTTTTGGATATAGTACATCATATTGAATACAAAGATCACATCTAAAAGTCTAATGCTTTTATATTGATTTATAGTAGTACTTACTAATATGCATACTATGTCATCTTTCATTTTGTTATTATAATTTAGAAATAGGAATACTCCTTGACTTTTGTAGCTAACTATTGTTTTAAATTAACTGTTCAAGTTTAAGCTTATGTTTAAAGATAAGTAATAAATAAGAAAATGTATATAGAAAACATGTATAATCTAAGCTAAAAAAACTTATAATTTGTTTATTTTTTTAAAAAAAATTGTAGCGGCTCTTCATTTATTTTATGATGATTAAATGTTAGTTATGAAAAAAATGAAAAAAAAGAAATATTTGATTATTACCATCCAACAGTCTATTTCCGTTTTAGAAAATTCAAAGCCCAGGGTCAGGTCATGATATATATAATGATGAGACTGAGCTTTTAGTTATTTTTTTATATTTAAGAAGCAAAAGCATGATCCATTTTTTTAAAGCAAGTAACGATTGAATAATTTTGATAGCAATCAAGATGCACCAAGCCAGATTAGCATGAAACTACATCCATTGTCCTCGTGCTTGGCCGGGTTAAATTGGGGAGCAAGTCCTAATACATTTTGTTTCCATTTAAAATGTTTCTACCAATGTGAATGTTTAGGCATGCCTGACAAAATAATGATCTTGTATAAATATGCTAGTTTTTGGCATACATCCTACACTTCCAGCTGAAAACAAATGAGAAAGCAACTAATTTACTATTATCATTATATGATGCTAACCAGAATAAGTTAAACACCTTCACAACATGCTTATGAAAGAAACAACTTCTTTGGAAGATTTAAATACAAACCACTCAATTCCTATTGTATTTACATATCTAACACCTTAACTTCAGTTTTGACATGCATGCCCCCTTACCTATGCATAAAATAGTGTATTTCACTTTTAAAAAGTTAAAAGGGTGGTATTTATGGTGTGATATGAAAGGTTTGAGTGGTATAAATGTAAAATGTACAGTTTATGTGTTAGATATGTAATAGATAGGAATTGGGTGTTACGTATGTAAATCCCTCTAACTTCTTTTTCCACACCCAGAAATTCCTAAGATGTGAGCTTATTATTGTGTAGGAGAGAATGGAATCCGATGCCTTGGGAACAAATTTCAATGTCTTTACCAACTGGACAAGTTGGAATCTTTTAGAAGCAAATAAATTAATATGATGAGAAACTATTGTTAACAGATGGACAACCATTGATGCCTGAAAACTAAAAGATATGCTTTAAACCACAATCAACTGCTGCACATAGATAGCAAAACAAGAGGATCAAAATAATTTCAGCAAAGCCATATGTATATAAATATATATATTTGCAAAGTATCAGCAAAAGTAAGTCTAAATTTGAGGCACAGCCACAAGAAGAAAGAACACAGACGTTCAAAGGCCCTCGCAAAAAGTTTACCAAAATATTTAAACAGTGCTGGAAACAAACATTATTCATACTACAAGAGGAAAGATCTTAAGAACCGGACCAAGTCGAGCTCATATATCATCATTCATTTCCACTTCTTAAACTTGCCTCCTATGTTTCCATGCTTCCCATGTTTCCCATGCTTAAATTTGCCATGATGTTTGCCATGGTGCTTGAACTTACCGCCGTGATGACCAGATGATTGGTATTCTCCATGATGACTACCATGTGTCACGTGGTGAACTCCATAACCAGCGGCAGCAGCGGCGGCGGCGGCCCCCCAGCCACCACTGTTCCTACGTGAGTTCCATGTCCTAGAAATGTGACATTACAGAGAAATGAGAAATAAAGTATAGAAAGCCTACACCTTACGGTATCTTTTGAAACATTGCGATCTAAGACGAGCAAAATAAATAGAAAGAATCGCAAAATGGTCTCCTGATTGGTCGATTATGACTGATTTAGTCCTAGAGTTCTGAACTGGACTAGTTTAGTTTTTTGGTTATTAAAAATTGATCCCAATGGATCCATCCTGTAGAAATGATGACACAAAAATGGTTCCCATTTTATCCCTCACAATACAAATTTGATCTCAATTTAATTGTAATCTCTGAAATTAAACAAAATATAGATGATAATAATAATAAATAAAACACGAGAAAATTTTCCACACGGAGTCCGAACGCAGCTCTGCGTGCAGACTCCAGTAATATGCCGCCACGTGTGCTACATCGCAGAAGCTATTGGAGGTTATTGAAGTGAAACTGCGGAACTTATTGGAGTGAATTATTGAACTTTAACCGTAAAAGTTATTGGGAGGTTATTGTGTGTGTTATTGCAGGAGGTTATTGAAGTGAAACTGCAGAGTATATTGAGGGGTTATTGCATGGGTCATTACAAGGAAAAAATATTACATCAGAACTCTGCATGGAGAGCTGTTTGCGGAGTCCAATCTCAATCTCGCACTGACATGCGGAAGGTTGAAAACGTGCGACCCAACCCAACCGATGCATTATAGGAATATTTCATCGCATATGAATATTCCCTCTCGTTATTCTGAATATTTTTCGCGTTATTCATGTGTTATTTGTGTGTTATTGAGGGTTTAAAAATATTCCCTCGCATTATTCATGTGTTATTTAATGTGTTATTAAATCTGTGTTATATGAATATTTCCTCGTGTTATTCTGAATATTTTTCGAATTATTTATGTGTTATTTAATGTGTTATTGATGTGTTATTCATGTGTTATTGGTGTGTTATCGAGAGTTTAATAATATTCTCTCGAGTTACTCATGTGTTTTAATATGTTATTCTGAAAATTATCTCAATAACACACCAATAACACATGAATAATACGAAAAATATTCAGAATAACGCGAAGAAATATTCCTATAATACATTTTCATTTTTTTTTCCTTTTTTTATGTAAGTGAGCCCGAATTTTCACGTGTCAGCACGAGATTGGACTCCGCTAATAGTTCTGCATGCGGAGTCCTGATGTAATATTTTTTCTATTACAATGGGTTATTGAAGTGAAACTGCGGAGATTATTAGAGTGTTATTGATGATTATTGAAGTGGAACCATGATGTTTATTATAGGGTTAATTTAATACCCCCAATAACCACCAGTAACAACCACAATTCCACTCTAATATTCTTTCGGGGAGCCTGATGTACCACACATGCGTCATATTTACATCTCTTCGAAGGAATTAGATCGTTCTACCCAATTAACGAACAAAGAAGGAGAATCGAGCAAGCGGGAAGTAGAAATAGCGAGCCATAGAAGTAACGAAGGAGAAGAGGATGATTTACCTGTGAGAATCGAAGCCGGGCGAGAAAACCAACACTTGACGAAGGAAGATGCGTCTAATGCTTATGTTAGACGTCGTGTTGTGAAGCCTATCCTCTAGCCATAGGTAAAAGAGGAGCAGACCAACACTGGACGAAGGAAGATGCGTCTCATGCTTATGTTAGACGTCGTGTTGTGAAAAGGAAGCCTATCCTCTAGCCATAGGTAAAAGAGGAGCAGGGAGAAGAGTCGGGATGCAGCTTTGTTGAGAGAAGAAGGAAAGTCGAGCCGAGAAGAATAACGAAAGGAAGAAAAAGGATTGTTATTTTCTTCCCTTACCTGAGGCTCAACTTCGTGCCTGGCCGTGCGAAGGAAGAATGGAAGCATCGACAGGGTCTAAGAATCTGTTGGTCATTGTTTTAGGGCGGACTTCGTGCGGGAGAAGAATCCGTGCCCTAAAAAGCTTCGTGCACTGTGATCGCAGGTGAGGAAGAGGGGGATAGACTTCTTGTTTTTTTTTTTTAATGGTGCTCAGAGATTCATGTGCTGTCTGTATGAAATAGTTTTTCCAAGCCGAGATCGTG